>NW_024469771.1:17500-36400 GCF_017976425.1 Toxotes jaculatrix
AAAAAACAATACATTTATCAATAAATAACAAATACATAAATAAATAAATAAATACAACACTTCATCACAGGATAGCCATTATGGCTCCTGGCCAGGACACCCAAGGGTGGATCACTGTGCGCTACGGGAAACGCCGCCAGCGTTCCCGTCAGCATTATCAGCAGCAGGGTGGCGGGGACAACTGGGGGAAGGACCGCGCACGCCCTGTACCCTCTGGGGGACAGGCTTTTGTCTCCTTCCCTAAACATACGGGAAAACTCAGCAAAATGCTTCTTCTAATGTAAAATAGTGTTTCCATGCTGGAAAAAGTCTTATTTTGACGCCAGCAGCACATTTGATACAAAGCTGTCATTTCAGCTCAAACGGTAAAATTTCACCGTTCCTGCCCATATGAGAGTGTTTTTCACAACGTTTGCCCTGAAAGTGCCAGGTACTGCAGATGACAGAAACATACTTGAAAACTCAGCAAAATGCTTCTTCTAATGTAAAATAGTGTTTCCATGCTGGAAAAAGTCTTATTTTGACGCCAGAAACATATTTTAGACACACCGTTCATTTCAGCACTAACTGACTGAAACTTGCCGTTTTAAGCGTTTCCAGCCATTCTCTGTGTGTCTGGGACACAGCGTGTGCCCTGAAAATGCCACACAGTACAAATCACAGAAACACACGGGAAAACTCAGCAAAATGCTTCTTCTAATGTAAAATAGTGTTTCCATGCTGGAAAAAGTCTTATTTTGACGCCAGCAGCACATTTGATACAAAGCTGTCATTTCAGCTCAAACGGTAAAATTTCACCGTTCCTGGCCATATGAGAGTGTTTTTCACAACGTTTTCCCTGAAAATGCCACACAGTACAAATCACAGAAACATACTTGAAAACTCTGCAAAATGCTTCTTCTAATGTAAAATAGTGTTTCCATGCTGGAAAAAGTCTTATTTTGACGCCAGCAACATATTTGATGAAAAGCTGTCATTTCAGCTCAAACGGTAAAATTTCACCGTTCCTGCCCATATGAGAGTGTTTTTCACAACGTTTGCCCTGAAAGTGCCAGGTACTGCAGATGACAGAAACATACTTGAAAACTCAGCAAAATGCTTCTTCTAATGTAAAATAGTGTTTCCATGCTGGAAAAAGTCTTATTTTGACGCCAGCAACATATTTTAGACACACCGTTCATTTCAGCACTAACTGACTGAAACTTGCCGTTTTAAGCGTTTCCAGCCATTCTCTTTGTGTCTGGGACACAGCGTGTGCCCTGAAAATGCCACGCAGTGCAAATCACAGAAACATACTTGAAAACTCTGCAAAATGCTTCTTCTAATGTAAAATAGTGTTTCCATGCTGGAAAAAGTCTTATTTTGACGCCAGCAACATATTTGATGCAAAGCTGTCATTTCAGCTCAAACGGTAAAATTTCACCGTTCCTGGCCATATGAGACTGTTTTTCACAACGTTTGCCCTGAAAGTGCCAGATACTGCAGATGAAAGAAACACACGGGAAAACTCTGCAAAATGCTTCTTCTAATGTAAAATAGTGTTTCCATGCTGGAAACAGTCTTATTTTGACGCCAGCAACATATTTTAGACACACCGTTCATTTCAGCACTAACTGACTGAAACTTGCCGTTTTAAGCGTTTCCAGCCATTCTCCGTGTGTCTGGGACACAGCGTGTGCCCTGAAAATGCCACACAGTACAAATCACAGAAACATACTTGAAAACTCAGCAAAATGCTTCTTCTAATGTAAAATAGTGTTTCCATGCTGGAAAAAGTCTTATTTTGACGCCAGCAACATATTTGATGCAAAGCTGTCATTTCAGCTCAAACGGTAAAATTTCACCGTTCCTGGCCATATGAGACTGTTTTTCACAACGTTTGCCCTGAAAGTGCCAGGTACTGCAGATGAAAGAAACACACGGGAAAACTCAGCAAAATGCTTCTTCTAATGTAAAATAGTGTTTCCATGCTGGAAACAGTCTTATTTTGACGCCAGCAACATATTTGATGAAAAGCTGTCATTTCAGCTCAAACGGTAAAATTTCACCGTTCCTGGCCATATGAGACTGTTTTTCCACAACGTTTTCCCTGAAAATGCCACGCAGTGCAAATCACAGAAACACACGGGAAAGCTCAGCAAAATGCTTCTTCTAATGTAAAATAGTGTTTCCATGCTGGAAAAAGTCTTATTTTGACGCCAGCAGCACATTTGATGAAAAGCTGTCATTTCAGCTCAAACGGTAAAATTTCACCGTTCCTGGCCATATGAGACTGTTTTTCACAACGTTTGCCCTGAAAGTGCCAGGTACTGCAGATGACAGAAACATACTTGAAAACTCTGCAAAATGCTTCTTCTAATGTAAAATAGTGTTTCCATGCTGGAAAAAGTCTTATTTTGACGCCAGCAACATATTTTAGACACACCGTTCATTTCAGCACTAACTGACTGAAACTTACCGTTTTAAGCGTTTCCAGCCATTCTCTGTGTGTCTGGGACACAGCGTGTGCCCTGAAAATGCCACGCAGTGCAAATCACAGAAACATACTTGAAAACTCTGCAAAATGCTTCTTCTAATGTAAAATAGTGTTTCCATGCTGGAAAAAGTCTTATTTTGACGCCAGCAACATATTTAATGAAAAGCTGTCATTTCAGCTCAAACGGTAAAATTTCACCGTTCCTGCCCATATGAGAGTGTTTTTCACAACGTTTGCCCTGAAAGTGCCAGGTACTGCAGATGACAGAAACATACTTGAAAACTCTGCAAAATGCTTCTTCTAATGTAAAATAGTGTTTCCATGCTGGAAAAAGTCTTATTTTGACGCCAGCAACATATTTAATGAAAAGCTGTCATTTCAGCTCAAACGGTAAAATTTCACCGTTCCTGCCCATATGAGAGTGTTTTTCACAACGTTTGCCCTGAAAGTGCCAGGTACTGCAGATGACAGAAACATACTTGAAAACTCAGCAAAATGCTTCTTCTAATGTAAAATAGTGTTTCCATGCTGGAAAAAGTCTTATTTTGACGCCAGCAACATATTTTAGACACACCGTTCATTTCAGCACTAACTGACTGAAACTTGCCGTTTTAAGCGTTTCCAGCCATTCTCTTTGTGTCTGGGACACAGCGTGTGCCCTGAAAATGCCACGCAGTGCAAATCACAGAAACATACTTGAAAACTCAGCAAAATGCTTCTTCTAATGTAAAATAGTGTTTCCATGCTGGAAAAAGTCTTATTTTGACGCCAGCAACATATTTGATGCAAAGCTGTCATTTCAGCTCAAACGGTAAAATTTCACCGTTCCTGGCCATATGAGACTGTTTTTCACAACGTTTGCCCTGAAAGTGCCAGGTACTGCAGATGAAAGAAACACACGGGAAAGCTCAGCAAAATGCTTCTTCTAATGTAAAATAGTGTTTCCATGCTGGAAAAAGTCTTATTTTGACGCCAGCAACATATTTGATGCAAAGCTGTCATTTCAGCTCAAACGGTAAAATTTCACCGTTCCTGGCCATATGAGACTGTTTTTCACAACGTTTGCCCTGAAAGTGCCAGGTACTGCAGATGAAAGAAACACACGGGAAAACTCAGCAAAATGCTTCTTCTAATGTAAAATAGTGTTTCCATGCTGGAAAAAGTCTTATTTTGACGCCAGCAGCACATTTGATACAAAGCTGTCATTTCAGCTCAAACGGTAAAATTTCACCGTTCCTGGCCATATGAGAGTGTTTTTCACAACGTTTTCCCTGAAAATGCCACACAGTACAAATCACAGAAACACACGGGAAAGCGCAGCAAAATGCTTCTTCTAATGTAAAATAGTGTTTCCATGCTGGAAAAAGTCTTATTTTGACGCCAGCAACATATTTGATGCAAAGCTGTCATTTCAGCTCAAACGGTAAAATTTCACCGTTCCTGGCCATATGAGACTGTTTTTCACAACGTTTGCCCTGAAAGTGCCAGGTACTGCAGATGAAAGAAACACACGGGAAAGCTCAGCAAAATGCTTCTTCTAATGTAAAATAGTGTTTCCATGCTGGAAAAAGTCTTATTTTGACGCCAGCAACATATTTGATGCAAAGCTGTCATTTCAGCTCAAACGGTAAAATTTCACCGTTCCTGGCCATATGAGACTGTTTTTCACAACGTTTGCCCTGAAAGTGCCAGGTACTGCAGATGAAAGAAACACACGGGAAAACTCAGCAAAATGCTTCTTCTAATGTAAAATAGTGTTTCCATGCTGGAAAAAGTCTTATTTTGACGCCAGCAGCACATTTGATACAAAGCTGTCATTTCAGCTCAAACGGTAAAATTTCACCGTTCCTGGCCATATGAGAGTGTTTTTCACAACGTTTTCCCTGAAAATGCCACACAGTACAAATCACAGAAACATACTTGAAAACTCTGCCAAATGCTTCTTCTAATGTAAAATAGTGTTTCCATGCTGGAAAAAGTCTTATTTTGACGCCAGCAACATATTTGATGAAAAGCTGTCATTTCAGCTCAAACGGTAAAATTTCACCGTTCCTGCCCATATGAGAGTGTTTTTCACAACGTTTGCCCTGAAAGTGCCAGGTACTGCAGATGACAGAAACATACTTGAAAACTCAGCAAAATACTTCTTCTAATGTAAAATAGTGTTTCCATGCTGGAAAAAGTCTTATTTTGACGCCAGCAACATATTTTAGACACACCGTTCATTTCAGCACTAACTGACTGAAACTTGCCGTTTTAAGCGTTTCCAGCCATTCTCTGTGTGTCTGGGACACAGCGTGTGCCCTGAAAATGCCACGCAGTGCAAATCACAGAAACATACTTGAAAACTCTGCAAAATGCTTCTTCTAATGTAAAATAGTGTTTCCATGCTGGAAAAAGTCTTATTTTGACGCCAGCAACATATTTGATGAAAAGCTGTCATTTCAGCTCAAACGGTAAAATTTCACCGTTCCTGGCCATATGAGACTGTTTTTCACAACGTTTGCCCTGAAAATGCCACGCAGTGCAAATCACAGAAACACACGGGAAATCGCAGCAAAATGCTTCTTCTAATGTAAAATAGTGTTTCCATGCTGGAAAAAGTCTTATTTTGACGCCAGCAACATATTTGATGAAAAGCTGTCATTTCAGCTCAAACGGTAAAATTTCACCGTTCCTGCCCATATGAGAGTGTTTTTCACAACGTTTGCCCTGAAAGTGCCAGGTACTGCAGATGACAGAAACATACTTGAAAACTCAGCAAAATGCTTCTTCTAATGTAAAATAGTGTTTCCATGCTGGAAAAAGTCTTATTTTGACGCCAGCAACATATTTTAGACACACCGTTCATTTCAGCACTAACTGACTGAAACTTACCGTAAATTTCACCGTTCCTGGCCCTACGAGAGTGTTTTTCACAACGTTTGCCCTGAAAGTGCCAGGTACTGCAGATGACAGAAACATACTTGAAAACTCAGCAAAATGCTTCTTCTAATGTAAAATAGTGTTTCCATGCTGGAAAAAGTCTTATTTTGACGCCAGCAACATATTTTAGACACACCGTTCATTTCAGCACTAACTGACTGAAACTTACCGTTTTAAGCGTTTCCAGCCATTCTCTGTGTGTCTGGGACACAGCGTGTGCCCTGAAAATGCCACGCAGTGCAAATCACAGAAACATACTTGAAAACTCTGCAAAATGCTTCTTCTAATGTAAAATAGTGTTTCCATGCTGGAAAAAGTCTTATTTTGACGCCAGCAACATATTTGATGCAAAGCTGTCATTTCAGCTCAAACGGTAAAATTTCACCGTTCCTGGCCATATGAGACTGTTTTTCACAACGTTTGCCCTGAAAGTGCCAGGTACTGCAGATGAAAGAAACACACGGGAAAACTCTGCCAAATGCTTCTTCTAATGTAAAATAGTGTTTCCATGCTGGAAAAAGTCTTATTTTGACGCCAGCAACATATTTGATGCAAAGCTGTCATTTCAGCTCAAACGGTAAAATTTCACCGTTCCTGGCCATATGAGACTGTTTTTCACAACGTTTGCCCTGAAAGTGCCAGGTACTGCAGATGAAAGAAACACACGGGAAAACTCTGCCAAATGCTTCTTCTAATGTAAAATAGTGTTTCCATGCTGGAAAAAGTCTTATTTTGACGCCAGCAACATATTTGATGCAAAGCTGTCATTTCAGCTCAAACGGTAAAATTTCACCGTTCCTGGCCATATGAGACTGTTTTTCACAACGTTTGCCCTGAAAGTGCCAGGTACTGCAGATGAAAGAAACACACGGGAAAACTCTGCCAAATGCTTCTTCTAATGTAAAATAGTGTTTCCATGCTGGAAACAGTCTTATTTTGACGCCAGCAACATATTTTAGACACACCGTTCATTTCAGCACTAACTGACTGAAACTTGCCGTTTTAAGCGTTTCCAGCCATTCTCCGTGTGTCTGGGACACAGCGTGTGCCCTGAAAATGCCACACAGTACAAATCACAGAAACATACTTGAAAACTCAGCAAAATGCTTCTTCTAATGTAAAATAGTGTTTCCATGCTGGAAAAAGTCTTATTTTGACGCCAGCAACATATTTGATGCAAAGCTGTCATTTCAGCTCAAACGGTCAAATTTCACCGTTCCTGGCCATATGAGACTGTTTTTCACAACGTTTGCCCTGAAAGTGCCAGGTACTGCAGATGAAAGAAACACACGGGAAAACTCTGCCAAATGCTTCTTCTAATGTAAAATAGTGTTTCCATGCTGGAAACAGTCTTATTTTGACGCCAGCAACATATTTGATGAAAAGCTGTCATTTCAGCTCAAACGGTAAAATTTCACCGTTCCTGGCCATATGAGACTGTTTTTCACAACGTTTTCCCTGAAAATGCCACGCAGTGCAAATCACAGAAACACACGGGAAAGCTCAGCAAAATGCTTCTTCTAATGTAAAATAGTGTTTCCATGCTGGAAAAAGTCTTATTTTGACGCCAGCAGCACATTTGATACAAAGCTGTCATTTCAGCTCAAACGGTAAAATTTGACCGTTCCTGCCTATATGAGAGTGTTTTTCACAACGTTTGCCCTGAAAGTGCCAGGTACTGCAGATGACAGAAACATACTTGAAAACTCAGCAAAATGCTTCTTCTAATGTAAAATAGTGTTTCCATGCTGGAAAAAGTCTTATTTTGACGCCAGCAACATATTTTAGACACACCGTTCATTTCAGCACTAACTGACTGAAACTTGCCGTTTTAAGCGTTTCCAGCCATTCTCTTTGTGTCTGGGACACAGCGTGTGCCCTGAAAATGCCACGCAGTGCAAATCACAGAAACATACTTGAAAACTCAGCAAAATGCTTCTTCTAATGTAAAATAGTGTTTCCATGCTGGAAAAAGTCTTATTTTGACGCCAGCAACATATTTGATGCAAAGCTGTCATTTCAGCTCAAACGGTCAAATTTCACCGTTCCTGGCCATATGAGACTGTTTTTCACAACGTTTGCCCTGAAAGTGCCAGGTACTGCAGATGAAAGAAACACACGGGAAAGCTCAGCAAAATGCTTCTTCTAATGTAAAATAGTGTTTCCATGCTGGAAAAAGTCTTATTTTGACGCCAGCAACATATTTGATGCAAAGCTGTCATTTCAGCTCAAACGGTAAAATTTCACCGTTCCTGCCCATATGAGAGTGTTTTTCACAACGTTTGCCCTGAAAGTGCCAGGTACTGCAGATGACAGAAACATACTTGAAAACTCAGCAAAATGCTTCTTCTAATGTAAAATAGTGTTTCCATGCTGGAAAAAGTCTTATTTTGACGCCAGCAACATATTTTAGACACACCGTTCATTTCAGCACTAACTGACTGAAACTTGCCGTTTTAAGAGTTTCCAGCCATTCTCTTTGTGTCTGGGACACAGCGTGTGCCCTGAAAATGCCACGCAGTGCAAATCACAGAAACATACTTGAAAACTCTGCCAAATGCTTCTTCTAATGTAAAATAGTGTTTCCATGCTGGAAAAAGTCTTATTTTGACGCCAGCAACATATTTGATGCAAAGCTGTCATTTCAGCTCAAACGGTAAAATTTCACCGTTCCTGGCCATATGAGACTGTTTTTCACAACGTTTGCCCTGAAAGTGCCAGGTACTGCAGATGAAAGAAACACACGGGAAAACTCAGCAAAATGCTTCTTCTAATGTAAAATAGTGTTTCCATGCTGGAAACAGTCTTATTTTGACGCCAGCAACATATTTTAGACACACCGTTCATTTCAGCACTAACTGACTGAAACTTGCCGTTTTAAGCGTTTCCAGCCATTCTCCGTGTGTCTGGGACACAGCGTGTGCCCTGAAAATGCCACACAGTACAAATCACAGAAACATACTTGAAAACTCTGCCAAATGCTTCTTCTAATGTAAAATAGTGTTTCCATGCTGGAAAAAGTCTTATTTTGACGCCAGCAACATATTTGATGCAAAGCTGTCATTTCAGCTCAAGCGGTAAAATTTCACCGTTCCTGGCCATATGAGACTGTTTTTCACAACGTTTGCCCTGAAAGTGCCAGGTACTGCAGATGAAAGACACACACGGGAAAACTCTGCCAAATGCTTCTTCTAATGTAAAATAGTGTTTCCATGCTGGAAAAAGTCTTATTTTGACGCCAGCAACATATTTGATGCAAAGCTGTCATTTCAGCTCAAACGGTAAAATTTCACCGTTCCTGGCCATATGAGACTGTTTTTCACAACGTTTGCCCTGAAAGTGCCAGGTACTGCAGATGAAAGAAACACACGGGAAAGCTCAGCAAAATGCTTCTTCTAATGTAAAATAGTGTTTCCATGCTGGAAAAAGTCTTATTTTGACGCCAGCAACATATTTGATGCAAAGCTGTCATTTCAGCTCAAACGGTAAAATTTCACCGTTCCTGGCCATATGAGACTGTTTTTCACAACGTTTGCCCTGAAAATGCCACACAGTACAAATCACAGAAACATACTTGAAAACTCAGCAAAATGCTTCTTCTAATGTAAAATAGTGTTTCCATGCTGGAAAAAGTCTTATTTTGACGCCAGCAACATATTTGATGCAAAGCTGTCATTTCAGCTCAAACGGTAAAATTTCACCGTTCCTGGCCATATGAGACTGTTTTTCACAACGTTTGCCCTGAAAGTGCCAGGTACTGCAGATGAAAGAAACACACGGGAAAACTCAGCAAAATGCTTCTTCTAATGTAAAATAGTGTTTCCATGCTGGAAAAAGTCTTATTTTGACGCCAGCAACATATTTGATACAAAGCTGTCATTTCAGCTCAAACGGTAAAATTTCACCGTTCCTGGCCATATGAGACTGTTTTTCACAACGTTTGCCCTGAAAGTGCCAGGTACTGCAGATGAAAGAAACACACGGGAAAACTCAGCAAAATGCTTCTTCTAATGTAAAATAGTGTTTCCATGCTGGAAAAAGTCTTATTTTGACGCCAGCAACATATTTTAGACACACCGTTCATTTCAGCACTAACTGACTGAAACTTACCGTTTTAAGCGTTTCCAGCCATTCTCTGTGTGTCTGGGACACAGCGTGTGCCCTGAAAATGCCACGCAGTGCAAATCACAGAAACATACTTGAAAACTCTGCAAAATGCTTCTTCTAATGTAAAATAGTGTTTCCATGCTGGAAAAAGTCTTATTTTGACGCCAGCAACATATTTGATACAAAGCTGTCATTTCAGCTCAAACGGTAAAATTTCACCGTTCCTGGCCATATGAGACTGTTTTTCACAATGTTTGCCCTGAAAGTGCCAGGTACTGCAGATGACAGAAACATACTTGAAAACTCTGCAAAATGCTTCTTCTAATGTAAAATAGTGTTTCCATGCTGGAAAAAGTCTTATTTTGACGCCAGCAACATATTTAATGAAAAGCTGTCATTTCAGCTCAAACGGTAAAATTTCACCGTTCCTGCCCATATGAGAGTGTTTTTCACAACGTTTGCCCTGAAAGTGCCAGGTACTGCAGATGACAGAAACATACTTGAAAACTCTGCAAAATGCTTCTTCTAATGTAAAATAGTGTTTCCATGCTGGAAAAAGTCTTATTTTGACGCCAGCAACATATTTAATGAAAAGCTGTCATTTCAGCTCAAACGGTAAAATTTCACCGTTCCTGCCCATATGAGAGTGTTTTTCACAACGTTTGCCCTGAAAGTGCCAGGTACTGCAGATGACAGAAACATACTTGAAAACTCTGCAAAATGCTTCTTCTAATGTAAAATAGTGTTTCCATGCTGGAAAAAGTCTTATTTTGACGCCAGCAACATATTTAATGAAAAGCTGTCATTTCAGCTCAAACGGTAAAATTTCACCGTTCCTGCCCATATGAGAGTGTTTTTCACAACGTTTGCCCTGAAAGTGCCAGGTACTGCAGATGACAGAAACATACTTGAAAACTCAGCAAAATGCTTCTTCTAATGTAAAATAGTGTTTCCATGCTGGAAAAAGTCTTATTTTGACGCCAGCAACATATTTTAGACACACCGTTCATTTCAGCACTAACTGACTGAAACTTACCGTTTTAAGCGTTTCCAGCCATTCTCTGTGTGTCTGGGACACAGCGTGTGCCCTGAAAATGCCACGCAGTGCAAATCACAGAAACATACTTGAAAACTCTGCAAAATGCTTCTTCTAATGTAAAATAGTGTTTCCATGCTGGAAAAAGTCTTATTTTGACGCCAGCAACATATTTGATGCAAAGCTGTCATTTCAGCTCAAACGGTAAAATTTCACCGTTCCTGGCCATATGAGACTGTTTTTCACAACGTTTGCCCTGAAAGTGCCAGGTACTGCAGATGAAAGAAACACACGGGAAAACTCAGCAAAATGCTTCTTCTAATGTAAAATAGTGTTTCCATGCTGGAAACAGTCTTATTTTGACGCCAGCAACATATTTTAGACACACCGTTCATTTCAGCACTAACTGACTGAAACTTGCCGTTTTAAGCGTTTCCAGCCATTCTCCGTGTGTCTGGGACACAGCGTGTGCCCTGAAAATGCCACACAGTACAAATCACAGAAACATACTTGAAAACTCTGCCAAATGCTTCTTCTAATGTAAAATAGTGTTTCCATGCTGGAAAAAGTCTTATTTTGACGCCAGCAACATATTTGATGCAAAGCTGTCATTTCAGCTCAAACGGTAAAATTTCACCGTTCCTGGCCATATGAGACTGTTTTTCACAACGTTTGCCCTGAAAGTGCCAGGTACTGCAGATGAAAGAAACACACGGGAAAACTCTGCCAAATGCTTCTTCTAATGTAAAATAGTGTTTCCATGCTGGAAAAAGTCTTATTTTGACGCCAGCAACATATTTGATGCAAAGCTGTCATTTCAGCTCAAACGGTAAAATTTCACCGTTCCTGGCCATATGAGACTGTTTTTCACAACGTTTGCCCTGAAAGTGCCAGGTACTGCAGATGAAAGAAACACACGGGAAAACTCTGCCAAATGCTTCTTCTAATGTAAAATAGTGTTTCCATGCTGGAAAAAGTCTTATTTTGACGCCAGCAACATATTTGATGAAAAGCTGTCATTTCAGCTCAAACGGTAAAATTTCACCGTTCCTGGCCCTACGAGAGTGTTTTTCACAACGTTTGCCCTGAAAGTGCCAGGTACTGCAGATGACAGAAACATACTTGAAAACTCAGCAAAATGCTTCTTCTAATGTAAAATAGTGTTTCCATGCTGGAAAAAGTATTATTTTGACGCCAGCAACATATTTTAGACACACCGTTCATTTCAGCACTAACTGACTGAAACTTACCGTTTTAAGCGTTTCCAGCCATTCTCTGTGTGTCTGGGACACAGCGTGTGCCCTGAAAATGCCACGCAGTGCAAATCACAGAAACATACTTGAAAACTCTGCAAAATGCTTCTTCTAATGTAAAATAGTGTTTCCATGCTGGAAAAAGTCTTATTTTGACGCCAGCAACATATTTGATGCAAAGCTGTCATTTCAGCTCAAACGGTAAAATTTCACCGTTCCTGGCCATATGAGACTGTTTTTCACAACGTTTGCCCTGAAAGTGCCAGGTACTGCAGATGAAAGAAACACACGGGAAAACTCTGCCAAATGCTTCTTCTAATGTAAAATAGTGTTTCCATGCTGGAAAAAGTCTTATTTTGACGCCAGCAACATATTTGATGCAAAGCTGTCATTTCAGCTCAAACGGTAAAATTTCACCGTTCCTGGCCATATGAGACTGTTTTTCACAACGTTTGCCCTGAAAGTGCCAGGTACTGCAGATGAAAGAAACACACGGGAAAACTCAGCAAAATGCTTCTTCTAATGTAAAATAGTGTTTCCATGCTGGAAAAAGTCTTATTTTGACGCCAGCAACATATTTGATACAAAGCTGTCATTTCAGCTCAAACGGTAAAATTTCACCGTTCCTGGCCATATGAGACTGTTTTTCACAACGTTTGCCCTGAAAGTGCCAGGTACTGCAGATGAAAGAAACACACGGGAAAACTCAGCAAAATGCTTCTTCTAATGTAAAATAGTGTTTCCATGCTGGAAAAAGTCTTATTTTGACGCCAGCAACATATTTTAGACACACCGTTCATTTCAGCACTAACTGACTGAAACTTACCGTTTTAAGCGTTTCCAGCCATTCTCTGTGTGTCTGGGACACAGCGTGTGCCCTGAAAATGCCACGCAGTGCAAATCACAGAAACATACTTGAAAACTCTGCAAAATGCTTCTTCTAATGTAAAATAGTGTTTCCATGCTGGAAAAAGTCTTATTTTGACGCCAGCAACATATTTGATACAAAGCTGTCATTTCAGCTCAAACGGTAAAATTTCACCGTTCCTGGCCATATGAGACTGTTTTTCACAATGTTTGCCCTGAAAGTGCCAGGTACTGCAGATGACAGAAACATACTTGAAAACTCTGCAAAATGCTTCTTCTAATGTAAAATAGTGTTTCCATGCTGGAAAAAGTCTTATTTTGACGCCAGCAACATATTTAATGAAAAGCTGTCATTTCAGCTCAAACGGTAAAATTTCACCGTTCCTGCCCATATGAGAGTGTTTTTCACAACGTTTGCC
Source organism: Toxotes jaculatrix (assembly GCF_017976425.1). Classification (NCBI taxonomy): domain Eukaryota; kingdom Metazoa; phylum Chordata; class Actinopteri; family Toxotidae; genus Toxotes; species Toxotes jaculatrix. Next base: position 30,584 of record NW_024469771.1, read on the forward strand.
CTGAAAGTGCCAGGTACTGCAGATGACAGAAACATACTTGAAAACTCAGCAAAATGCTTCTTCTAATGTAAAATAGTGTTTCCATGCTGGAAAAAGTCTTATTTTGACGCCAGCAACATATTTGATGAAAAGCTGTCATTTCAGCTCAAACGGTAAAATTTCACCGTTCCTGGCCCTACGAGAGTGTTTTTCACAACGTTTGCCCTGAAAGTGCCAGGTACTGCAGATGACAGAAACATACTTGAAAACTCAGCAAAATGCTTCTTCTAATGTAAAATAGTGTTTCCATGCTGGAAAAAGTCTTATTTTGACGCCAGCAACATATTTTAGACACACCGTTCATTTCAGCACTAACTGACTGAAACTTACCGTTTTAAGCGTTTCCAGCCATTCTCTGTGTGTCTGGGACACAGCGTGTGCCCTGAAAATGCCACGCAGTGCAAATCACAGAAACATACTTGAAAACTCTGCAAAATGCTTCTTCTAATGTAAAATAGTGTTTCCATGCTGGAAAAAGTCTTATTTTGACGCCAGCAACATATTTGATGCAAAGCTGTCATTTCAGCTCAAACGGTAAAATTTCACCGTTCCTGGCCATATGAGACTGTTTTTCACAACGTTTGCCCTGAAAGTGCCAGGTACTGCAGATGAAAGAAACACACGGGAAAACTCTGCCAAATGCTTCTTCTAATGTAAAATAGTGTTTCCATGCTGGAAAAAGTCTTATTTTGACGCCAGCAACATATTTGATGCAAAGCTGTCATTTCAGCTCAAACGGTAAAATTTCACCGTTCCTGGCCATATGAGACTGTTTTTCACAACGTTTGCCCTGAAAGTGCCAGGTACTGCAGATGAAAGAAACACACGGGAAAACTCTGCCAAATGCTTCTTCTAATGTAAAATAGTGTTTCCATGCTGGAAAAAGTCTTATTTTGACGCCAGCAACATATTTGATGCAAAGCTGTCATTTCAGCTCAAACGGTCAAATTTCACCGTTCCTGGCCATATGAGACTGTTTTTCACAACGTTTGCCCTGAAAGTGCCAGGTACTGCAGATGAAAGAAACACACGGGAAAACTCTGCCAAATGCTTCTTCTAATGTAAAATAGTGTTTCCATGCTGGAAAAAGTCTTATTTTGACGCCAGCAACATATTTAATGAAAAGCTGTCATTTCAGCTCAAACGGTAAAATTTCACCGTTCCTGCCCATATGAGAGTGTTTTTCACAACGTTTGCCCTGAAAGTGCCAGGTACTGCAGATGACAGAAACATACTTGAAAACTCAGCAAAATGCTTCTTCTAATGTAAAATAGTGTTTCCATGCTGGAAAAAGTCTTATTTTGACGCCAGCAACATATTTTAGACACACCGTTCATTTCAGCACTAACTGACTGAAACTTGCCGTTTTAAGCGTTTCCAGCCATTCTCTTTGTGTCTGGGACACAGCGTGTGCCCTGAAAATGCCACGCAGTGCAAATCACAGAAACATACTTGAAAACTCTGCAAAATGCTTCTTCTAATGTAAAATAGTGTTTCCATGCTGGAAAAAGTCTTATTTTGACGCCAGCAACATATTTGATGCAAAGCTGTCATTTCAGCTCAAACGGTAAAATTTCACCGTTCCTGCCCATATGAGAGTGTTTTTCACAACGTTTGCCCTGAAAGTGCCAGGTACTGCAGATGACAGAAACATACTTGAAAACTCTGCAAAATGCTTCTTCTAATGTAAAATAGTGTTTCCATGCTGGAAAAAGTCTTATTTTGACGCCAGCAACATATTTTAGACACACCGTTCATTTCAGCACTAACTGACTGAAACTTGCCGTTTTAAGCGTTTCCAGCCATTCTCTTTGTGTCTGGGACACAGCGTGTGCCCTGAAAATGCCACGCAGTGCAAATCACAGAAACATACTTGAAAACTCTGCAAAATGCTTCTTCTAATGTAAAATAGTGTTTCCATGCTGGAAAAAGTCTTATTTTGACGCCAGCAACATATTTTAGACACACCGTTCATTTCAGCACTAACTGACTGAAACTTGCCGTTTTAAGCGTTTCCAGCCATTCTCCGTGTGTCTGGGACACAGCGTGTGCCCTGAAAATGCCACACAGTACAAATCACAGAAACATACTTGAAAACTCTGCCAAAAGCTTCTTCTAATGTAAAATAGTGTTTCCATGCTGGAAAAAGTCTTATTTTGACGCCAGCAACATATTTGATGCAAAGCTGTCATTTCAGCTCAAACGGTCAAATTTCACCGTTCCTGGCCATATGAGACTGTTTTTCACAACGTTTGCCCTGAAAGTGCCAGGTACTGCAGATGAAAGAAACACACGGGAAAACTCTGCCAAATGCTTCTTCTAATGTAAAATAGTGTTTCCATGCTGGAAAAAGTCTTATTTTGACGCCAGCAACATATTTGATGCAAAGCTGTCATTTCAGCTCAAACGGTAAAATTTCACCGTTCCTGGCCATATGAGACTGTTTTTCACAACGTTTGCCCTGAAAGTGCCAGGTACTGCAGATGAAAGAAACACACGGGAAAACTCTGCCAAATGCTTCTTCTAATGTAAAATAGTGTTTCCATGCTGGAAAAAGTCTTATTTTGACGCCAGCAACATATTTGATGCAAAGCTGTCATTTCAGCTCAAACGGTAAAATTTCACCGTTCCTGGCCATATGAGACTGTTTTTCACAACGTTTGCCCTGAAAGTGCCAGGTACTGCAGATGAAAGAAACACACGGGAAAACTCAGCAAAATGCTTCTTCTAATGTAAAATAGTGTTTCCATGCTGGAAAAAGTCTTATTTTGACGCCAGCAACATATTTTAGACACACCGTTCATTTCAGCACTAACTGACTGAAACTTGCCGTTTTAAGCGTTTCCAGCCATTCTCCGTGTGTCTGGGACACAGCGTGTGCCCTGAAAATGCCACACAGTACAAATCACAGAAACATACTTGAAAACTCTGCAAAATGCTTCTTCTAATGTAAAATAGTGTTTCCATGCTGGAAAAAGTCTTATTTTGACGCCAGCAACATATTTGATACAAAGCTGTCATTTCAGCTCAAACGGTAAAATTTCACCGTTCCTGGCCATATGAGACTGTTTTTCACAACGTTTGCCCTGAAAGTGCCAGGTACTGCAGATGAAAGAAACACACGGGAAAACTCAGCAAAATGCTTCTTCTAATGTAAAATAGTGTTTCCATGCTGGAAAAAGTCTTATTTTGACGCCAGCAACATATTTTAGACACACCGTTCATTTCAGCACTAACTGACTGAAACTTGCCGTTTTAAGCGTTTCCAGCCATTCTCCGTGTGTCTGGGACACAGCGTGTGCCCTGAAAATGCCACACAGTACAAATCACAGAAACATACTTGAAAACTCTGCCAAAAGCTTCTTCTAATGTAAAATAGTGTTTCCATGCTGGAAAAAGTCTTATTTTGACGCCAGCAACATATTTGATGCAAAGCTGTCATTTCAGCTCAAACGGTCAAATTTCACCGTTCCTGGCCATATGAGACTGTTTTTCACAACGTTTGCCCTGAAAGTGCCAGGTACTGCAGATGAAAGAAACACACGGGAAAACTCTGCCAAATGCTTCTTCTAATGTAAAATAGTGTTTCCATGCTGGAAAAAGTCTTATTTTGACGCCAGCAACATATTTGATGCAAAGCTGTCATTTCAGCTCAAACGGTAAAATTTCACCGTTCCTGGCCATATGAGACTGTTTTTCACAACGTTTGCCCTGAAAGTGCCAGGTACTGCAGATGAAAGAAACACACGGGAAAACTCTGCCAAATGCTTCTTCTAATGTAAAATAGTGTTTCCATGCTGGAAAAAGTCTTATTTTGACGCCAGCAACATATTTGATGCAAAGCTGTCATTTCAGCTCAAACGGTAAAATTTCACCGTTCCTGGCCATATGAGACTGTTTTTCACAACGTTTGCCCTGAAAGTGCCAGGTACTGCAGATGAAAGAAACACACGGGAAAACTCAGCAAAATGCTTCTTCTAATGTAAAATAGTGTTTCCATGCTGGAAAAAGTCTTATTTTGACGCCAGCAACATATTTTAGACACACCGTTCATTTCAGCACTAACTGACTGAAACTTGCCGTTTTAAGCGTTTCCAGCCATTCTCCGTGTGTCTGGGACACAGCGTGTGCCCTGAAAATGCCACACAGTACAAATCACAGAAACATACTTGAAAACTCTGCAAAATGCTTCTTCTAATGTAAAATAGTGTTTCCATGCTGGAAAAAGTCTTATTTTGACGCCAGCAACATATTTGATGCAAAGCTGTCATTTCAGCTCAAACGGTAAAATTTCACCGTTCCTGGCCATATGAGACTGTTTTTCACAACGTTTGCCCTGAAAGTGCCAGGTACTGCAGATGAAAGAAACACACGGGAAAACTCTGCCAAATGCTTCTTCTAATGTAAAATAGTGTTTCCATGCTGGAAAAAGTCTTATTTTGACGCCAGCAACATATTTGATGCAAAGCTGTCATTTCAGCTCAAACGGTCAAATTTCACCGTTCCTGGCCATATGAGACTGTTTTTCACAACGTTTGCCCTGAAAGTGCCAGGTACTGCAGATGAAAGAAACACACGGGAAAACTCTGCCAAATGCTTCTTCTAATGTAAAATAGTGTTTCCATGCTGGAAAAAGTCTTATTTTGACGCCAGCAACATATTTGATGCAAAGCTGTCATTTCAGCTCAAACGGTCAAATTTCACCGTTCCTGGCCATATGAGACTGTTTTTCACAACGTTTGCCCTGAAAGTGCCAGGTACTGCAGATGAAAGAAACACACGGGAAAACTCTGCCAAATGCTTCTTCTAATGTAAAATTGTGTTTCCATGCTGGAAAAAGTCTTATTTTGACGCCAGCAACATATTTGATGCAAAGCTGTCATTTCAGCTCAAACGGTAAAATTTCACCGTTCCTGGCCATATGAGACTGTTTTTCACAACGTTTGCCCTGAAAGTGCCAGGTACTGCAGATGAAAGAAACACACGGGAAAACTCTGCCAAATGCTTCTTCTAATGTAAAATAGTGTTTCCATGCTGGAAAAAGTCTTATTTTGACGCCAGCAACATATTTGATGCAAAGCTGTCATTTCAGCTCAAACGGTAAAATTTCACCGTTCCTGGCCATATGAGACTGTTTTTCACAACGTTTGCCCTGAAAGTGCCAGGTACTGCAGATGAAAGAAACACACGGGAAAACTCAGCAAAATGCTTCTTCTAATGTAAAATAGTGTTTCCATGCTGGAAAAAGTCTTATTTTGACGCCAGCAACATATTTGATGCAAAGCTGTCATTTCGGCTCAAACGGTAAAATTTCACCGTTCCTGGCCATATGAGACTGTTTTTCACAACGTTTGCCCTGAAAGTGCCAGGTACTGCAGATGAAAGAAACACACGGGAAAACTCTGCAAAATGCTTCTTCTAATGTAAAATAGTGTTTCCATGCTGGAAACAGTCTTATTTTGACGCCAGCAACATATTTTAGACACACCGTTCATTTCAGCACTAACTGATTGAAACTTGCCGTTTTAAGCGTTTCCAGCCATTCTCCGTGTGTCTGGAACACAGCGTGTGCCCTGAAAATGCCACACAGTACAAATCACAGAAACATACTTGAAAACTCTGCGAAATGCTTCTTCTAATGTAAAATAGTGTTTCCATGCTGGAAAAAGTCTTATTTTGACGCCAGCAACATATTTGATACAAAGCTGTCATTTCAGCTCAAACGGTAAAATTTCACCGTTCCTGGCCATATGAGACTGTTTTTCACAACGTTTGCCC
>NW_024469772.1:0-25000 GCF_017976425.1 Toxotes jaculatrix
AATATGTTGCTGGCGTCAAAATAAGACTTTTTCCAGCATGGAAACACTATTTTACATTAGAAGAAGCATTTTGCAGAGTTTTCCCGTGTGTTTCTTTCATCTGCAGTACCTGGCACTTTCAGGGCAAACGTTGTGAAAAACAGTCTCATATGGCCAGGAACGGTGAAATTTTACCGTTTGAGCTGAAATGACAGCTTTGCATCAAATATGTTGCTGGCGTCAAAATAAGACTTTTTCCAGCATGGAAACACTATTTTACATTAGAAGAAGCATTTGGCAGAGTTTTCCCGTGTGTTTCTGTGATTTGTACTGTGTGGCATTTTCAGGGCACACGCTGTGTCCCAGACACACGGAGAATGGCTGGAAACGCTTAAAACGGCAAGTTTCAGTCAGTTAGTGCTGAAATGAACGGTGTGTCTAAAATATGTTGCTGGCGTCAAAATAAGACTGTTTCCAGCATGGAAACACTATTTTACATTAGAAGAAGCATTTTGCAGAGTTTTCCCGTGTGTTTCTTTCATCTGCAGTACCTGGCACTTTCAGGGCAAACGTTGTGAAAAACAGTCTCATATGGCCAGGAACGGTGAAATTTTACCGTTTGAGCTGAAATGACAGCTTTGCATCAAATATGTTGCTGGCGTCAAAATAAGACTTTTTCCAGCATGGAAACACTATTTTACATTAGAAGAAGCATTTTGCAGAGTTTTCCCGTGTGTTTCTTTCATCTGCAGTACCTGGCACTTTCAGGGCAAACGTTGTGAAAAACAGTCTCATATGGCCAGGAACGGTGAAATTTTACCGTTTGAGCTGAAATGACAGCTTTGCATCAAATATGTTGCTGGCGTCAAAATAAGACTTTTTCCAGCATGGAAACACTATTTTACATTAGAAGAAGCATTTGGCAGAGTTTTCCCGTGTGTTTCTGTGATTTGTACTGTGTGGCATTTTCAGGGCACACGCTGTGTCCCAGACACACGGAGAATGGCTGGAAACGCTTAAAACGGCAAGTTTCAGTCAGTTAGTGCTGAAATGAACGGTGTGTCTAAAATATGTTGCTGGCGTCAAAATAAGACTGTTTCCAGCATGGAAACACTATTTTACATTAGAAGAAGCATTTTGCAGAGTTTTCCCGTGTGTTTCTTTCATCTGCAGTACCTGGCACTTTCAGGGCAAACGTTGTGAAAAACAGTCTCATATGGCCAGGAACGGTGAAATTTTACCGTTTGAGCTGAAATGACAGCTTTGCATCAAATATGTTGCTGGCGTCAAAATAAGACTTTTTCCAGCATGGAAACACTATTTTACATTAGAAGAAGCATTTTGCAGAGTTTTCCCGTGTGTTTCTTTCATCTGCAGTACCTGGCACTTTCAGGGCAAACGTTGTGAAAAACAGTCTCATATGGCCAGGAACGGTGAAATTTTACCGTTTGAGCTGAAATGACAGCTTTGCATCAAATATGTTGCTGGCGTCAAAATAAGACTTTTTCCAGCATGGAAACACTATTTTACATTAGAAGAAGCATTTGGCAGAGTTTTCAAGTATGTTTCTGTGATTTGTACTGTGTGGCATTTTCAGGGCACACGCTGTGTCCCAGACACACGGAGAATGGCTGGAAACGCTTAAAACGGCAAGTTTCAGTCAGTTAGTGCTGAAATGAACGGTGTGTCTAAAATATGTTGCTGGCGTCAAAATAAGACTGTTTCCAGCATGGAAACACTATTTTACATTAGAAGAAGCATTTTGCAGAGTTTTCCCGTGTGTTTCTTTCATCTGCAGTACCTGGCACTTTCAGGGCAAACGTTGTGAAAAACAGTCTCATATGGCCAGGAACGGTGAAATTTTACCGTTTGAGCTGAAATGACAGCTTTGCATCAAATATGTTGCTGGCGTCAAAATAAGACTTTTTCCAGCATGGAAACACTATTTTACATTAGAAGAAGCATTTTGCAGAGTTTTCCCGTGTGTTTCTTTCATCTGCAGTACCTGGCACTTTCAGGGCAAACGTTGTGAAAAACAGTCTCATATGGCCAGGAACGGTGAAATTTTACCGTTTGAGCTGAAATGACAGCTTTGCATCAAATATGTTGCTGGCGTCAAAATAAGACTTTTTCCAGCATGGAAACACTATTTTACATTAGAAGAAGCATTTGGCAGAGTTTTCAAGTATGTTTCTGTGATTTGTACTGTGTGGCATTTTCAGGGCACACGCTGTGTCCCAGACACACGGAGAATGGCTGGAAACGCTTAAAACGGCAAGTTTCAGTCAGTTAGTGCTGAAATGAACGGTGTGTCTAAAATATGTTGCTGGCGTCAAAATAAGACTGTTTCCAGCATGGAAACACTATTTTACATTAGAAGAAGCATTTTGCAGAGTTTTCCCGTGTGTTTCTTTCATCTGCAGTACCTGGCACTTTCAGGGCAAACGTTGTGAAAAACAGTCTCATATGGCCAGGAACGGTGAAATTTTACCGTTTGAGCTGAAATGACAGCTTTGCATCAAATATGTTGCTGGCGTCAAAATAAGACTTTTTCCAGCATGGAAACACTATTTTACATTAGAAGAAGCATTTTGCAGAGTTTTCCCGTGTGTTTCTTTCATCTGCAGTACCTGGCACTTTCAGGGCAAACGTTGTGAAAAACAGTCTCATATGGCCAGGAACGGTGAAATTTTACCGTTTGAGCTGAAATGACAGCTTTGCATCAAATATGTTGCTGGCGTCAAAATAAGACTTTTTCCAGCATGGAAACACTATTTTACATTAGAAGAAGCATTTGGCAGAGTTTTCAAGTATGTTTCTGTGATTTGTACTGTGTGGCATTTTCAGGGCACACGCTGTGTCCCAGACACACGGAGAATGGCTGGAAACGCTTAAAACGGCAAGTTTCAGTCAGTTAGTGCTGAAATGAACGGTGTGTCTAAAATATGTTGCTGGCGTCAAAATAAGACTGTTTCCAGCATGGAAACACTATTTTACATTAGAAGAAGCATTTTGCAGAGTTTTCCCGTGTGTTTCTTTCATCTGCAGTACCTGGCACTTTCAGGGCAAACGTTGTGAAAAACAGTCTCATATGGCCAGGAACGGTGAAATTTTACCGTGAAATGACAGCTTTGCATCAAATATGTTGCTGGCGTCAAAATAAGACTTTTTCCAGCATGGAAACACTATTTTACATTAGAAGAAGCATTTTGCAGAGTTTTCCCGTGTGTTTCTTTCATCTGCAGTACCTGGCACTTTCAGGGCAAACGTTGTGAAAAACAGTCTCATATGGCCAGGAACGGTGAAATTTTACCGTTTGAGCTGAAATGACAGCTTTGCATCAAATATGTTGCTGGCGTCAAAATAAGACTTTTTCCAGCATGGAAACACTATTTTACATTAGAAGAAGCATTTGGCAGAGTTTTCAAGTATGTTTCTGTGATTTGTACTGTGTGGCATTTTCAGGGCACACGCTGTGTCCCAGACACACGGAGAATGGCTGGAAACGCTTAAAACGGCAAGTTTCAGTCAGTTAGTGCTGAAATGAACGGTGTGTCTAAAATATGTTGCTGGCGTCAAAATAAGACTGTTTCCAGCATGGAAACACTATTTTACATTAGAAGAAGCATTTTGCAGAGTTTTCCCGTGTGTTTCTTTCATCTGCAGTACCTGGCACTTTCAGGGCAAACGTTGTGAAAAACAGTCTCATATGGCCAGGAACGGTGAAATTTTACCGTTTGAGCTGAAATGACAGCTTTGCATCAAATATGTTGCTGGCGTCAAAATAAGACTTTTTCCAGCATGGAAACACTATTTTACATTAGAAGAAGCATTTTGCAGAGTTTTCCCGTGTGTTTCTTTCATCTGCAGTACCTGGCACTTTCAGGGCAAACGTTGTGAAAAACAGTCTCATATGGCCAGGAACGGTGAAATTTTACCGTTTGAGCTGAAATGACAGCTTTGCATCAAATATGTTGCTGGCGTCAAAATAAGACTTTTTCCAGCATGGAAACACTATTTTACATTAGAAGAAGCATTTGGCAGAGTTTTCAAGTATGTTTCTGTGATTTGTACTGTGTGGCATTTTCAGGGCACACGCTGTGTCCCAGACACACGGAGAATGGCTGGAAACGCTTAAAACGGCAAGTTTCAGTCAGTTAGTGCTGAAATGAACGGTGTGTCTAAAATATGTTGCTGGCGTCAAAATAAGACTGTTTCCAGCATGGAAACACTATTTTACATTAGAAGAAGCATTTTGCTGAGTTTTCCCGTGTGTTTCTTTCATCTGCAGTACCTGGCACTTTCAGGGCAAACGTTGTGAAAAACAGTCTCATATGGCCAGGAACGGTGAAATTTTACCGTTTGAGCTGAAATGACAGCTTTGCATCAAATATGTTGCTGGCGTCAAAATAAGACTTTTTCCAGCATGGAAACACTATTTTACATTAGAAGAAGCATTTTGCAGAGTTTTCCCGTGTGTTTCTTTCATCTGCAGTACCTGGCACTTTCAGGGCAAACGTTGTGAAAAACAGTCTCATATGGCCAGGAACGGTGAAATTTTACCGTTTGAGCTGAAATGACAGCTTTGCATCAAATATGTTGCTGGCGTCAAAATAAGACTTTTTCCAGCATGGAAACACTATTTTACATTAGAAGAAGCATTTGGCAGAGTTTTCAAGTATGTTTCTGTGATTTGTACTGTGTGGCATTTTCAGGGCACACGCTGTGTCCCAGACACACGGAGAATGGCTGGAAACGCTTAAAACGGCAAGTTTCAGTCAGTTAGTGCTGAAATGAACGGTGTGTCTAAAATATGTTGCTGGCGTCAAAATAAGACTGTTTCCAGCATGGAAACACTATTTTACATTAGAAGAAGCATTTTGCAGAGTTTTCCCGTGTGTTTTCTTTCATCTGCAGTACCTGGCACTTTCAGGGCAAACGTTGTGAAAAACAGTCTCATATGGCCAGGAACGGTGAAATTTTACCGTTTGAGCTGAAATGACAGCTTTGCATCAAATATGTTGCTGGCGTCAAAATAAGACTTTTTCCAGCATGGAAACACTATTTTACATTAGAAGAAGCATTTTGCAGAGTTTTCCCGTGTGTTTCTTTCATCTGCAGTACCTGGCACTTTCAGGGCAAACGTTGTGAAAAACAGTCTCATATGGCCAGGAACGGTGAAATTTTACCGTTTGAGCTGAAATGACAGCTTTGCATCAAATATGTTGCTGGCGTCAAAATAAGACTTTTTCCAGCATGGAAACACTATTTTACATTAGAAGAAGCATTTGGCAGAGTTTTCAAGTATGTTTCTGTGATTTGTACTGTGTGGCATTTTCAGGGCACACGCTGTGTCCCCAGACACACGGAGAATGGCTGGAAACGCTTAAAACGGCAAGTTTCAGTCAGTTAGTGCTGAAATGAACGGTGTGTCTAAAATATGTTGCTGGCGTCAAAATAAGACTGTTTCCAGCATGGAAACACTATTTTACATTAGAAGAAGCATTTTGCAGAGTTTTCCCGTGTGTTTCTTTCATCTGCAGTACCTGGCACTTTCAGGGCAAACGTTGTGAAAAACAGTCTCATATGGCCAGGAACGGTGAAAATTTTACCGTTTGAGCTGAAATGACAGCTTTGCATCAAATATGTTGCTGGCGTCAAAATAAGACTTTTTCCAGCATGGAAACACTATTTTACATTAGAAGAAGCATTTTGCAGAGTTTTCCCGTGTGTTTCTTTCATCTGCAGTACCTGGCACTTTCAGGGCAAACGTTGTGAAAAACAGTCTCATATGGCCAGGAACGGTGAAATTTTACCGTTTGAGCTGAAATGACAGCTTTGCATCAAATATGTTGCTGGCGTCAAAATAAGACTTTTTCCAGCATGGAAACACTATTTTACATTAGAAGAAGCATTTGGCAGAGTTTTCAAGTATGTTTCTGTGATTTGTACTGTGTGGCATTTTCAGGGCACACGCTGTGTCCCAGACACACGGAGAATGGCTGGAAACGCTTAAAACGGCAAGTTTCAGTCAGTTAGTGCTGAAATGAACGGTGTGTCTAAAATATGTTGCTGGCGTCAAAATAAGACTGTTTCCAGCATGGAAACACTATTTTACATTAGAAGAAGCATTTTGCAGAGTTTTCCCGTGTGTTTCTTTCATCTGCAGTACCTGGCACTTTCAGGGCAAACGTTGTGAAAAAACAGTCTCATATGGCCAGGAACGGTGAAATTTTACCGTTTGAGCTGAAATGACAGCTTTGCATCAAATATGTTGCTGGCGTCAAAATAAGACTTTTTCCAGCATGGAAACACTATTTTACATTAGAAGAAGCATTTTGCAGAGTTTTCCCGTGTGTTTCTTTCATCTGCAGTACCTGGCACTTTCAGGGCAAACGTTGTGAAAAACAGTCTCATATGGCCAGGAACGGTGAAATTTTACCGTTTGAGCTGAAATGACAGCTTTGCATCAAATATGTTGCTGGCGTCAAAATAAGACTTTTTCCAGCATGGAAACACTATTTTACATTAGAAGAAGCATTTGGCAGAGTTTTCAAGTATGTTTCTGTGATTTGTACTGTGTGGCATTTTCAGGGCACACGCTGTGTCCCAGACACACGGAGAATGGCTGGAAACGCTTAAAACGGCAAGTTTCAGTCAGTTAGTGCTGAAATGAACGGTGTGTCTAAAATATGTTGCTGGCGTCAAAATAAGACTGTTTCCAGCATGGAAACACTATTTTACATTAGAAGAAGCATTTTGCAGAGTTTTCCCGTGTGTTTCTTTCATCTGCAGTACCTGGCACTTTCAGGGCAAACGTTGTGAAAAACAGTCTCATATGGCCAGGAACGGTGAAATTTTACCGTTTGAGCTGAAATGACAGCTTTGCATCAAATATGTTGCTGGCGTCAAAATAAGACTTTTTCCAGCATGGAAACACTATTTTACATTAGAAGAAGCATTTTGCAGAGTTTTCCCGTGTGTTTCTGTGATTTGTACTGTGTGGCATTTTCAGGGCACACGCTGTGTCCCAGACACACGGAGAATGGCTGGAAACGCTTAAAACGGCAAGTTTCAGTCAGTTAGTGCTGAAATGAACGGTGTGTCTAAAATATGTTGCTGGCGTCAAAATAAGACTGTTTCCAGCATGGAAACACTATTTTACATTAGAAGAAGCATTTTGCAGAGTTTTCCCGTGTGTTTCTTTCATCTGCAGTACCTGGCACTTTCAGGGCAAACGTTGTGAAAAACAGTCTCATATGGCCAGGAACGGTGAAATTTTACCGTTTGAGCTGAAATGACAGCTTTGCATCAAATATGTTGCTGGCGTCAAAATAAGACTTTTTTCCAGCATGGAAACACTATTTTACATTAGAAGAAGCATTTTGCAGAGTTTTCCCGTGTGTTTCTTTCATCTGCAGTACCTGGCACTTTCAGGGCAAACGTTGTGAAAAACAGTCTCATATGGCCAGGAACGGTGAAATTTTACCGTTTGAGCTGAAATGACAGCTTTGCATCAAATATGTTGCTGGCGTCAAAATAAGACTTTTTCCAGCATGGAAACACTATTTTACATTAGAAGAAGCATTTGGCAGAGTTTTCAAGTATGTTTCTGTGATTTGTACTGTGTGGCATTTTCAGGGGCACACGCTGTGTCCCAGACACACGGAGAATGGCTGGAAACGCTTAAAACGGCAAGTTTCAGTCAGTTAGTGCTGAAATGAACGGGTGTGTCTAAAATATGTTGCTGGCGTCAAAATAAGACTGTTTCCAGCATGGAAACACTATTTTACATTAGAAGAAGCATTTTGCAGAGTTTTCCCGTGTGTTTCTTTCATCTGCAGTACCTGGCACTTTCAGGGCAAACGTTGTGAAAAACAGTCTCATATGGCCAGGAACGGTGAAATTTTACCGTTTGAGCTGAAATGACAGCTTTGCATCAAATATGTTGCTGGCGTCAAAATAAGACTTTTTCCAGCATGGAAACACTATTTTACATTAGAAGAAGCATTTGGCAGAGTTTTCAAGTATGTTTCTGTGATTTGTACTGTGTGGCATTTTCAGGGCACACGCTGTGTCCCAGACACACGGAGAATGGCTGGAAACGCTTAAAACGGCAAGTTTCAGTCAGTTAGTGCTGAAATGAACGGTGTGTCTAAAATATGTTGCTGGCGTCAAAATAAGACTGTTTCCAGCATGGAAACACTATTTTACATTAGAAGAAGCATTTTGCTGAGTTTTCCCGTGTGTTTCTTTCATCTGCAGTACCTGGCACTTTCAGGGCAAACGTTGTGAAAAACAGTCTCATATGGCCAGGAACGGTGAAATTTTACCGTTTGAGCTGAAATGACAGCTTTGCATCAAATATGTTGCTGGCGTCAAAATAAGACTTTTTCCAGCATGGAAACACTATTTTACATTAGAAGAAGCATTTGGCAGAGTTTTCAAGTATGTTTCTGTGATTTGTACTGTGTGGCATTTTCAGGGCACACGCTGTGTCCCAGACACACGGAGAATGGCTGGAAACGCTTAAAACGGCAAGTTTCAGTCAGTTAGTGCTGAAATGAACGGTGTGTCTAAAATATGTTGCTGGCGTCAAAATAAGACTGTTTCCAGCATGGAAACACTATTTTACATTAGAAGAAGCATTTTGCAGAGTTTTCCCGTGTGTTTCTTTCATCTGCAGTACCTGGCACTTTCAGGGCAAACGTTGTGAAAAACAGTCTCATATGGCCAGGAACGGTGAAATTTTACCGTTTGAGCTGAAATGACAGCTTTGCATCAAATATGTTGCTGGCGTCAAAATAAGACTGTTTCCAGCATGGAAACACTATTTTACATTAGAAGAAGCATTTTGCAGAGTTTTCCCGTGTGTTTCTTTCATCTGCAGTACCTGGCACTTTCAGGGCAAACGTTGTGAAAAACAGTCTCATATGGCCAGGAACGGTGAAATTTTACCGTTTGAGCTGAAATGACAGCTTTGCATCAAATATGTTGCTGGCGTCAAAATAAGACTTTTTCCAGCATGGAAACACTATTTTACATTAGAAGAAGCATTTGGCAGAGTTTTCAAGTATGTTTCTGTGATTTGTACTGTGTGGCATTTTCAGGGCACACGCTGTGTCCCAGACACACGGAGAATGGCTGGAAACGCTTAAAACGGCAAGTTTCAGTCAGTTAGTGCTGAAATGAACGGTGTGTCTAAAATATGTTGCTGGCGTCAAAATAAGACTGTTTCCAGCATGGAAACACTATTTTACATTAGAAGAAGCATTTTGCAGAGTTTTCCCGTGTGTTTCTTTCATCTGCAGTACCTGGCACTTTCAGGGCAAACGTTGTGAAAAACAGTCTCATATGGCCAGGAACGGTGAAATTTTACCGTTTGAGCTGAAATGACAGCTTTGCATCAAATATGTTGCTGGCGTCAAAATAAGACTTTTTCCAGCATGGAAACACTATTTTACATTAGAAGAAGCATTTGGCAGAGTTTTCAAGTATGTTTCTGTGATTTGTACTGTGTGGCATTTTCAGGGCACACGCTGTGTCCCAGACACACGGAGAATGGCTGGAAACGCTTAAAACGGCAAGTTTCAGTCAGTTAGTGCTGAAATGAACGGTGTGTCTAAAATATGTTGCTGGCGTCAAAATAAGACTGTTTCCAGCATGGAAACACTATTTTACATTAGAAGAAGCATTTTGCAGAGTTTTCCCGTGTGTTTCTTTCATCTGCAGTACCTGGCACTTTCAGGGCAAACGTTGTGAAAAACAGTCTCATATGGCCAGGAACGGTGAAATTTTACCGTTTGAGCTGAAATGACAGCTTTGCATCAAATATGTTGCTGGCGTCAAAATAAGACTTTTTCCAGCATGGAAACACTATTTTACATTAGAAGAAGCATTTGGCAGAGTTTTCAAGTATGTTTCTGTGATTTGTACTGTGTGGCATTTTCAGGGCACACGCTGTGTCCCAGACACACGGAGAATGGCTGGAAACGCTTAAAACGGCAAGTTTCAGTCAGTTAGTGCTGAAATGAACGGTGTGTCTAAAATATGTTGCTGGCGTCAAAATAAGACTGTTTCCAGCATGGAAACACTATTTTACATTAGAAGAAGCATTTTGCAGAGTTTTCCCGTGTGTTTCTTTCATCTGCAGTACCTGGCACTTTCAGGGCAAACGTTGTGAAAAACAGTCTCATATGGCCAGGAACGGTGAAATTTTACCGTTTGAGCTGAAATGACAGCTTTGCATCAAATATGTTGCTGGCGTCAAAATAAGACTTTTTCCAGCATGGAAACACTATTTTACATTAGAAGAAGCATTTGGCAGAGTTTTCAAGTATGTTTCTGTGATTTGTACTGTGTGGCATTTTCAGGGCACACGCTGTGTCCCAGACACACGGAGAATGGCTGGAAACGCTTAAAACGGCAAGTTTCAGTCAGTTAGTGCTGAAATGAACGGTGTGTCTAAAATATGTTGCTGGCGTCAAAATAAGACTGTTTCCAGCATGGAAACACTATTTTACATTAGAAGAAGCATTTTGCAGAGTTTTCCCGTGTGTTTCTTTCATCTGCAGTACCTGGCACTTTCAGGGCAAACGTTGTGAAAAACAGTCTCATATGGCCAGGAACGGTGAAATTTTACCGTTTGAGCTGAAATGACAGCTTTGCATCAAATATGTTGCTGGCGTCAAAATAAGACTTTTTCCAGCATGGAAACACTATTTTACATTAGAAGAAGCATTTGGCAGAGTTTTCAAGTATGTTTCTGTGATTTGTACTGTGTGGCATTTTCAGGGCACACGCTGTGTCCCAGACACACGGAGAATGGCTGGAAACGCTTAAAACGGCAAGTTTCAGTCAGTTAGTGCTGAAATGAACGGTGTGTCTAAAATATGTTGCTGGCGTCAAAATAAGACTGTTTCCAGCATGGAAACACTATTTTACATTAGAAGAAGCATTTTGCAGAGTTTTCCCGTGTGTTTCTTTCATCTGCAGTACCTGGCACTTTCAGGGCAAACGTTGTGAAAAACAGTCTCATATGGCCAGGAACGGTGAAATTTTACCGTTTGAGCTGAAATGACAGCTTTGCATCAAATATGTTGCTGGCGTCAAAATAAGACTTTTTCCAGCATGGAAACACTATTTTACATTAGAAGAAGCATTTTGCAGAGTTTTCCCGTGTGTTTCTTTCATCTGCAGTACCTGGCACTTTCAGGGCAAACGTTGTGAAAAACAGTCTCATATGGCCAGGAACGGTGAAATTTTACCGTTTGAGCTGAAATGACAGCTTTGCATCAAATATGTTGCTGGCG
This sequence comes from Toxotes jaculatrix, assembly GCF_017976425.1. Lineage (NCBI taxonomy): Eukaryota > Metazoa > Chordata > Actinopteri > Toxotidae > Toxotes > Toxotes jaculatrix. The sequence continues at coordinate 11,292 of NW_024469772.1, forward strand.
TCAAAATAAGACTTTTTCCAGCATGGAAACACTATTTTACATTAGAAGAAGCATTTGGCAGAGTTTTCAAGTATGTTTCTGTGATTTGTACTGTGTGGCATTTTCAGGGCACACGCTGTGTCCCAGACACACGGAGAATGGCTGGAAACGCTTAAAACGGCAAGTTTCAGTCAGTTAGTGCTGAAATGAACGGTGTGTCTAAAATATGTTGCTGGCGTCAAAATAAGACTGTTTCCAGCATGGAAACACTATTTTACATTAGAAGAAGCATTTTGCAGAGTTTTCCCGTGTGTTTCTTTCATCTGCAGTACCTGGCACTTTCAGGGCAAACGTTGTGAAAAACAGTCTCATATGGCCAGGAACAGTGAAATTTTACCGTTTGAGCTGAAATGACAGCTTTGCATCAAATATGTTGCTGGCGTCAAAATAAGACTTTTTCCAGCATGGAAACACTATTTTACATTAGAAGAAGCATTTTGCAGAGTTTTCCCGTGTGTTTCTTTCATCTGCAGTACCTGGCACTTTCAGGGCAAACGTTGTGAAAAAGTCTCATATGGCCAGGAACGGTGAAATTTTTACCGTTTGAGCTGAAATGACAGCTTTGCATCAAATATGTTGCTGGCGTCAAAATAAGACTTTTTCCAGCATGGAAACACTATTTTACATTAGAAGAAGCATTTGGCAGAGTTTTCAAGTATGTTTCTGTGATTTGTACTGTGTGGCATTTTCAGGGCACACGCTGTGTCCCAGACACACGGAGAATGGCTGGAAACGCTTAAAACGGCAAGTTTCAGTCAGTTAGTGCTGAAATGAACGGTGTGTCTAAAATATGTTGCTGGCGTCAAAATAAGACTGTTTCCAGCATGGAAACACTATTTTACATTAGAAGAAGCATTTTGCAGAGTTTTCCCGTGTGTTTCTTTCATCTGCAGTACCTGGCACTTTCAGGGCAAACGTTGTGAAAAACAGTCTCATATGGCCAGGAACGGTGAAATTTTACCGTTTGAGCTGAAATGACAGCTTTGCATCAAATATGTTGCTGGCGTCAAAATAAGACTTTTTCCAGCATGGAAACACTATTTTACATTAGAAGAAGCATTTGGCAGAGTTTTCAAGTATGTTTCTGTGATTTGTACTGTGTGGCATTTTCAGGGCACACGCTGTGTCCCAGACACACGGAGAATGGCTGGAAACGCTTAAAACGGCAAGTTTCAGTCAGTTAGTGCTGAAATGAACGGTGTGTCTAAAATATGTTGCTGGCGTCAAAATAAGACTGTTTCCAGCATGGAAACACTATTTTACATTAGAAGAAGCATTTTGCAGAGTTTTCCCGTGTGTTTCTTTCATCTGCAGTACCTGGCACTTTCAGGGCAAACGTTGTGAAAAACAGTCTCATATGGCCAGGAACGGTGAAATTTTACCGTTTGAGCTGAAATGACAGCTTTGCATCAAATATGTTGCTGGCGTCAAAATAAGACTTTTTCCAGCATGGAAACACTATTTTACATTAGAAGAAGCATTTTGCAGAGTTTTCCCGTGTGTTTCTTTCATCTGCAGTACCTGGCACTTTCAGGGCAAACGTTGTGAAAAACAGTCTCATATGGCCAGGAACGGTGAAATTTTACCGTTTGAGCTGAAATGACAGCTTTGCATCAAATATGTTGCTGGCGTCAAAATAAGACTTTTTCCAGCATGGAAACACTATTTTACATTAGAAGAAGCATTTGGCAGAGTTTTCAAGTATGTTTCTGTGATTTGTACTGTGTGGCATTTTCAGGGCACACGCTGTGTCCCAGACACACGGAGAATGGCTGGAAACGCTTAAAACGGCAAGTTTCAGTCAGTTAGTGCTGAAATGAACGGTGTGTCTAAAATATGTTGCTGGCGTCAAAATAAGACTGTTTCCAGCATGGAAACACTATTTTACATTAGAAGAAGCATTTTGCAGAGTTTTCCCGTGTGTTTCTTTCATCTGCAGTACCTGGCACTTTCAGGGCAAACGTTGTGAAAAACAGTCTCATATGGCCAGGAACGGTGAAATTTTACCGTTTGAGCTGAAATGACAGCTTTGCATCAAATATGTTGCTGGCGTCAAAATAAGACTTTTTCCAGCATGGAAACACTATTTTACATTAGAAGAAGCATTTGGCAGAGTTTTCCCGTGTGTTTCTTTCATCTGCAGTACCTGGCACTTTCAGGGCAAACGTTGTGAAAAACAGTCTCATATGGCCAGGAACGGTGAAATTTTACCGTTTGAGCTGAAATGACAGCTTTGCATCAAATATGTTGCTGGCGTCAAAATAAGACTTTTTCCAGCATGGAAACACTATTTTTACATTAGAAGAAGCATTTGGCAGAGTTTTCAAGTATGTTTCTGTGATTTGTACTGTGTGGCATTTTCAGGGCACACGCTGTGTCCCAGACACACGGAGAATGGCTGGAAACGCTTAAAACGGCAAGTTTCAGTCAGTTAGTGCTGAAATGAACGGTGTGTCTAAAATATGTTGCTGGCGTCAAAATAAGACTGTTTCCAGCATGGAAACACTATTTTACATTAGAAGAAGCATTTTGCAGAGTTTTCCCGTGTGTTTCTTTCATCTGCAGTACCTGGCACTTTCAGGGCAAACGTTGTGAAAAACAGTCTCATATGGCCAGGAACGGTGAAATTTTACCGTTTGAGCTGAAATGACAGCTTTGCATCAAATATGTTGCTGGCGTCAAAATAAGACTTTTTCCAGCATGGAAACACTATTTTACATTAGAAGAAGCATTTGGCAGAGTTTTCCCGTGTGTTTCTTTCATCTGCAGTACCTGGCACTTTCAGGGCAAACGTTGTGAAAAACAGTCTCATATGGCCAGGAACGGTGAAATTTTACCGTTTGAGCTGAAATGACAGCTTTGCATCAAATATGTTGCTGGCGTCAAAATAAGACTTTTTCCAGCATGGAAACACTATTTTACATTAGAAGAAGCATTTGGCAGAGTTTTCAAGTATGTTTCTGTGATTTGTACTGTGTGGCATTTTCAGGGCACACGCTGTGTCCCAGACACACGGAGAATGGCTGGAAACGCTTAAAACGGCAAGTTTCAGTCAGTTAGTGCTGAAATGAACGGTGTGTCTAAAATATGTTGCTGGCGTCAAAATAAGACTGTTTCCAGCATGGAAACACTATTTTACATTAGAAGAAGCATTTTGCAGAGTTTTCCCGTGTGTTTCTTTCATCTGCAGTACCTGGCACTTTCAGGGCAAACGTTGTGAAAAACAGTCTCATATGGCCAGGAACGGTGAAATTTTACCGTTTGAGCTGAAATGACAGCTTTGCATCAAATATGTTGCTGGCGTCAAAATAAGACTTTTTCCAGCATGGAAACACTATTTTACATTAGAAGAAGCATTTGGCAGAGTTTTCAAGTATGTTTCTGTGATTTGTACTGTGTGGCATTTTCAGGGCACACGCTGTGTCCCAGACACACGGAGAATGGCTGGAAACGCTTAAAACGGCAAGTTTCAGTCAGTTAGTGCTGAAATGAACGGTGTGTCTAAAATATGTTGCTGGCGTCAAAATAAGACTGTTTCCAGCATGGAAACACTATTTTACATTAGAAGAAGCATTTTGCAGAGTTTTCCCGTGTGTTTCTTTCATCTGCAGTACCTGGCACTTTCAGGGCAAACGTTGTGAAAAACAGTCTCATATGGCCAGGAACGGTGAAATTTTACCGTTTGAGCTGAAATGACAGCTTTGCATCAAATATGTTGCTGGCGTCAAAATAAGACTTTTTCCAGCATGGAAACACTATTTTACATTAGAAGAAGCATTTTGCTGAGTTTTCCCGTGTGTTTCTTTCATCTGCAGTACCTGGCACTTTCAGGGCAAACGTTGTGAAAAACAGTCTCATATGGCCAGGAACGGTGAAATTTTACCGTTTGAGCTGAAATGACAGCTTTGCATCAAATATGTTGCTGGCGTCAAAATAAGACTTTTTCCAGCATGGAAACACTATTTTACATTAGAAGAAGCATTTGGCAGAGTTTTCAAGTATGTTTCTGTGATTTGTACTGTGTGGCATTTTCAGGGCACACGCTGTGTCCCAGACACACGGAGAATGGCTGGAAACGCTTAAAACGGCAAGTTTCAGTCAGTTAGTGCTGAAATGAACGGTGTGTCTAAAATATGTTGCTGGCGTCAAAATAAGACTGTTTCCAGCATGGAAACACTATTTTACATTAGAAGAAGCATTTTGCAGAGTTTTCCCGTGTGTTTCTTTCATCTGCAGTACCTGGCACTTTCAGGGCAAACGTTGTGAAAAACAGTCTCATATGGCCAGGAACGGTGAAATTTTACCGTTTGAGCTGAAATGACAGCTTTGCATCAAATATGTTGCTGGCGTCAAAATAAGACTTTTTCCAGCATGGAAACACTATTTTACATTAGAAGAAGCATTTGGCAGAGTTTTCAAGTATGTTTCTGTGATTTGTACTGTGTGGCATTTTCAGGGCACACGCTGTGTCCCAGACACACGGAGAATGGCTGGAAACGCTTAAAACGGCAAGTTTCAGTCAGTTAGTGCTGAAATGAACGGTGTGTCTAAAATATGTTGCTGGCGTCAAAATAAGACTGTTTCCAGCATGGAAACACTATTTTACATTAGAAGAAGCATTTTGCAGAGTTTTCCCGTGTGTTTCTTTCATCTGCAGTACCTGGCACTTTCAGGGCAAACGTTGTGAAAAACAGTCTCATATGGCCAGGAACGGTGAAATTTTACCGTTTGAGCTGAAATGACAGCTTTGCATCAAATATGTTGCTGGCGTCAAAATAAGACTTTTTCCAGCATGGAAACACTATTTTACATTAGAAGAAGCATTTGGCAGAGTTTTCAAGTATGTTTCTGTGATTTGTACTGTGTGGCATTTTCAGGGCACACGCTGTGTCCCAGACACACGGAGAATGGCTGGAAACGCTTAAAACGGCAAGTTTCAGTCAGTTAGTGCTGAAATGAACGGTGTGTCTAAAATATGTTGCTGGCGTCAAAATAAGACTGTTTCCAGCATGGAAACACTATTTTACATTAGAAGAAGCATTTTGCAGAGTTTTCCCGTGTGTTTCTTTCATCTGCAGTACCTGGCACTTTCAGGGCAAACGTTGTGAAAAACAGTCTCATATGGCCAGGAACGGTGAAATTTTACCGTTTGAGCTGAAATGACAGCTTTGCATCAAATATGTTGCTGGCGTCAAAATAAGACTTTTTCCAGCATGGAAACACTATTTTACATTAGAAGAAGCATTTTGCTGAGTTTTCCCGTGTGTTTCTTTCATCTGCAGTACCTGGCACTTTCAGGGCAAACGTTGTGAAAAACAGTCTCATATGGCCAGGAACGGTGAAATTTTACCGTTTGAGCTGAAATGACAGCTTTGCATCAAATATGTTGCTGGCGTCAAAATAAGACTTTTTCCAGCATGGAAACACTATTTTACATTAGAAGAAGCATTTGGCAGAGTTTTCAAGTATGTTTCTGTGATTTGTACTGTGTGGCATTTTCAGGGCACACGCTGTGTCCCAGACACACGGAGAATGGCTGGAAACGCTTAAAACGGCAAGTTTCAGTCAGTTAGTGCTGAAATGAACGGTGTGTCTAAAATATGTTGCTGGCGTCAAAATAAAACTGTTTCCAGCATGGAAACACTATTTTACATTAGAAGAAGCATTTTGCAGAGTTTTCCCGTGTGTTTCTTTCATCTGCAGTACCTGGCACTTTCAGGGCAAACGTTGTGAAAAACAGTCTCATATGGCCAGGAACGGTGAAATTTTACCGTTTGAGCTGAAATGACAGCTTTGCATCAAATATGTTGCTGGCGTCAAAATAAGACTTTTTCCAGCATGGAAACACTATTTTACATTAGAAGAAGCATTTGGCAGAGTTTTCAAGTATGTTTCTGTGATTTGTACTGTGTGGCATTTTCAGGGCACACGCTGTGTCCCAGACACACGGAGAATGGCTGGAAACGCTTAAAACGGCAAGTTTCAGTCAGTTAGTGCTGAAATGAACGGTGTGTCTAAAATATGTTGCTGGCGTCAAAATAAGACTGTTTCCAGCATGGAAACACTATTTTACATTAGAAGAAGCATTTTGCAGAGTTTTCCCGTGTGTTTCTTTCATCTGCAGTACCTGGCACTTTCAGGGCAAACGTTGTGAAAAACAGTCTCATATGGCCAGGAACGGTGAAATTTTACCGTTTGAGCTGAAATGACAGCTTTGCATCAAATATGTTGCTGGCGTCAAAATAAGACTTTTTCCAGCATGGAAACACTATTTTACATTAGAAGAAGCATTTGGCAGAGTTTTCAAGTATGTTTCTGTGATTTGTACTGTGTGGCATTTTCAGGGCACACGCTGTGTCCCAGACACACGGAGAATGGCTGGAAACGCTTAAAACGGCAAGTTTCAGTCAGTTAGTGCTGAAATGAACGGTGTGTCTAAAATATGTTGCTGGCGTCAAAATAAGACTGTTTCCAGCATGGAAACACTATTTTACATTAGAAGAAGCATTTTGCAGAGTTTTCCCGTGTGTTTCTTTCATCTGCAGTACCTGGCACTTTCAGGGCAAACGTTGTGAAAAACAGTCTCATATGGCCAGGAACGGTGAAATTTTACCGTTTGAGCTGAAATGACAGCTTTGCATCAAATATGTTGCTGGCGTCAAAATAAGACTTTTTCCAGCATGGAAACACTATTTTACATTAGAAGAAGCATTTTGCAGAGTTTTCCCGTGTGTTTCTTTCATCTGCAGTACCTGGCACTTTCAGGGCAAACGTTGTGAAAAACAGTCTCATATGGCCAGGAACGGTGAAATTTTACCGTTTGAGCTGAAATGACAGCTTTGCATCAAATATGTTGCTGGCGTCAAAATAAGACTTTTTCCAGCATGGAAACACTATTTTACATTAGAAGAAGCATTTGGCAGAGTTTTCCCGTGTGTTTCTTTCATCTGCAGTACCTGGCACTTTCAGGGCAAACGTTGTGAAAAACAGTCTCATATGGCCAGGAACGGTGAAATTTTACCGTTTGAGCTGAAATGACAGCTTTGCATCAAATATGTTGCTGGCGTCAAAATAAGACTTTTTCCAGCATGGAAACACTATTTTACATTAGAAGAAGCATTTGGCAGAGTTTTCAAGTATGTTTCTGTGATTTGTACTGTGTGGCATTTTCAGGGCACACGCTGTGTCCCAGACACACGGAGAATGGCTGGAAACGCTTAAAACGGCAAGTTTCAGTCAGTTAGTGCTGAAATGAACGGTGTGTCTAAAATATGTTGCTGGCGTCAAAATAAGACTGTTTCCAGCATGGAAACACTATTTTACATTAGAAGAAGCATTTTGCAGAGTTTTCCCGTGTGTTTCTTTCATCTGCAGTACCTGGCACTTTCAGGGCAAACGTTGTGAAAAACAGTCTCATATGGCCAGGAACGGTGAAATTTTACCGTTTGAGCTGAAATGACAGCTTTGCATCAAATATGTTGCTGGCGTCAAAATAAGACTTTTTCCAGCATGGAAACACTATTTTACATTAGAAGAAGCATTTTGCAGAGTTTTCCCGTGTGTTTCTTTCATCTGCAGTACCTGGCACTTTCAGGGCAAACGTTGTGAAAAACAGTCTCATATGGCCAGGAACGGTGAAATTTTACCGTTTGAGCTGAAATGACAGCTTTGCATCAAATATGTTGCTGGCGTCAAAATAAGACTTTTTCCAGCATGGAAACACTATTTTACATTAGAAGAAGCATTTGGCAGAGTTTTCAAGTATGTTTCTGTGATTTGTACTGTGTGGCATTTTCAGGGCACACGCTGTGTCCCAGACACACGGAGAATGGCTGGAAACGCTTAAAACGGCAAGTTTCAGTCAGTTAGTGCTGAAATGAACGGTGTGTCTAAAATATGTTGCTGGCGTCAAAATAAGACTGTTTCCAGCATGGAAACACTATTTTACATTAGAAGAAGCATTTTGCAGAGTTTTCCCGTGTGTTTCTTTCATCTGCAGTACCTGGCACTTTCAGGGCAAACGTTGTGAAAAACAGTCTCATATGGCCAGGAACGGTGAAATTTTACCGTTTGAGCTGAAATGACAGCTTTGCATCAAATATGTTGCTGGCGTCAAAATAAGACTTTTTCCAGCATGGAAACACTATTTTACATTAGAAGAAGCATTTTGCAGAGTTTTCCCGTGTGTTTCTTTCATCTGCAGTACCTGGCACTTTCAGGGCAAACGTTGTGAAAAACAGTCTCATATGGCCAGGAACGGTGAAATTTTACCGTTTGAGCTGAAATGACAGCTTTGCATCAAATATGTTGCTGGCGTCAAAATAAGACTTTTTCCAGCATGGAAACACTATTTTACATTAGAAGAAGCATTTTGCAGAGTTTTCCCGTGTGTTTCTTTCATCTGCAGTACCTGGCACTTTCAGGGCAAACGTTGTGAAAAACAGTCTCATATGGCCAGGAACGGTGAAATTTTACCGTTTGAGCTGAAATGACAGCTTTGCATCAAATATGTTGCTGGGGTCAAAATAAGACTTTTTCCAGCATGGAAACACTATTTTACATTAGAAGAAGCATTTTGCAGAGTTTTCCCGTGTGTTTCTTTCATCTGCAGTACCTGGCACTTTCAGGGCAAACGTTGTGAAAAACAGTCTCATATGGCCAGGAACGGTGAAATTTTACCGTTTGAGCTGAAATGACAGCTTTGCATCAAATATGTTGCTGGGGTCAAAATAAGACTTTTTCCAGCATGGAAACACTATTTTACATTAGAAGAAGCATTTGGCAGAGTTTTCAAGTATGTTTCTGTGATTTGTACTGTGTGGCATTTTCAGGGCACACGCTGTGTCCCAGACACACGGAGAATGGCTGGAAACGCTTAAAACGGCAAGTTTCAGTCAGTTAGTGCTGAAATGAACGGTGTGTCTAAAATATGTTGCTGGCGTCAAAATAAGACTTTTTCCAGCATGGAAACACTATTTTACATTAGAAGAATCATTTGGCAGAGCTTTCAAGTATGTTTCTGTGATTTGTACTGTGTGGCATTTTCAGGGCACACGCTGTGTCCCAGACACACGGAGAATGGCTGGAAACGCTTAAAACGGCAAGTTTCAGTCAGTTAGTGCTGAAATGAACGGTGTGTCTAAAATATGTTGCTGGCGTCAAAAAAAGACTGTTTCCAGCATGGAAACACTATTTTACATTAGAAGAAGCATTTTGCAGAGTTTTCCCGTGTGTTTCTTTCATCTGCAGTACCTGGCACTTTCAGGGCAAACGTTGTGAAAAACAGTCTCATATGGCCAGGAACGGTGAAATTTTACCGTTTGAGCTGAAATGACAGCTTTGCATCAAATATGTTGCTGGCGTCAAAATAAGACTTTTTCCAGCATGGAAACACTATTTTACATTAGAAGAAGCATTTGGCAGAGTTTTCAAGTATGTTTCTGTGATTTGTACTGTGTGGCATTTTCAGGGCACACGCTGTGTCCCAGACACACGGAGAATGGTTGGAAACGCTTAAAACGGCAAGTTTCAGTCAGTTAGTGCTGAAATGAACGGTGTGTCTAAAATATGTTGCTGGCGTCAAAATAAGACTGTTTCCAGCATGGAAACACTATTTTACATTAGAAGAAGCATTTTGCAGAGTTTTCCCGTGTGTTTCTTTCATCTGCAGTACCTGGCACTTTCAGGGCAAACGTTGTGAAAAACAGTCTCATATGGCCAGGAACGGTGAAATTTTACCGTTTGAGCTGAAATGACAGCTTTGCATCAAATATGTTGCTGGCGTCAAAATAAGACTGTTTCCAGCATGGAAACACTATTTTACATTAGAAGAAGCATTTGGCAGAGTTTTCCCGTGTGTTTCTTTCATCTGCAGTACCTGGCACTTTCAGGGCAAACGTTGTGAAAAACAGTCTCATATGGCCAGGAACGGTGAAATTTTACCGTTTGAGCTGATATGACAGCTTTGCATCAAATATGTTGCTGGCGTCAAAATAAGACTTTTTCCAGCATGGAAACACTATTTTACATTAGAAGAAGCATTTGGCAGAGTTTTCAAGTATGTTTCTGTGATTTGTACTGTGTGGCATTTTCAGGGCACACGCTGTGTCCCAGACACACGGAGAATGGCTGGAAACGCTTAAAACGGCAAGTTTCAGTCAGTTAGTGCTGAAATGAACGGTGTGTCTAAAATATGTTGCTGGCGTCAAAATAAGACTGTTTCCAGCATGGAAACACTATTTTACATTAGAAGAAGCATTTTGCTGAGTTTTCCCGTGTGTTTCTTTCATCTGCAGTACCTGGCACTTTCAGGGCAAACGTTGTGAAAAACAGTCTCATATGGCCAGGAACGGTGAAATTTTACCGTTTGAGCTGAAATGACAGCTTTGTATCAAATGTGCTGCTGGCGTCAAAATAAGACTTTTTCCAGCATGGAAACACTATTTTACATTAGAAGAAGCATTTTGCTGAGTTTTCCCGTGTGTTTCTTTCATCTGCAGTACCTGGCACTTTCAGGGCAAACGTTGTGAAAAACAGTCTCATATGGCCAGGAACGGTGAAATTTTACCGTTTGAGCTGAAATGACAGCTTTGCATCAAATATGTTGCTGGCGTCAAAATAAGACCTTTTCCAGCATGGAAACACTATTTTACATTAGAAGAAGCATTTTGCTGAGTTTTCCCGTGTGTTTCTTTCATCTGCAGTACCTGGCACTTTCAGGGCAAACGTTGTGAAAAACAGTCTCATATGGGCAGGAACGGTGAAATTTTACCGTTTGAGCTGAAATGACAGCTTTGCATCAAATATGTTGCTGGCGTCAAAATAAGACTTTTTCCAGCATGGAAACACTATTTTACATTAGAAGAAGTATTTTGCAGAGTTTTCAAGTATGTTTCTGTGATTTGCACTGCGTGGCATTTTCAGGGCACACGCTGTGTCCCAGACACACAGAGAATGGCTGGAAACGCTGAAAACGGCAAGTTTCAGTCAGTTAGTGCTGAAATGAACGGTGTGTCTAAAATATGTTGCTGGCGTCAAAATAAGACTTTTTCCAGCATGGAAACACTATTTTACATTAGAAGAAGCAGTTTGCAGAGTTTTCCCGTGTGTTTCTGTCATCTGCAGTACCTGGCACTTTCAGGGCAAACGTTGTGAAAAACACTTTCATATGTGCTGGAAGCGCTATACTGTAATGTTTGAGCTGAAATGACAGCTTTGCATCAGATGTGCTGCCGGCGTCAAAATAAGACTTTTTCCAGCATGGAAACACTATTTTACATTAGAAGAAGCATTTTGCAGAGTTTTCCCGTGTGTTTCTGTCATCTGCAGTACCTGGCACTTTCAGGACAAACGTTGTGAAAAACAGTCTCATATGGCCAGGAACGGTGAAATTTTACCGTTTGAGCTGAAATGACAGCTTTGCATCAAATATGCTGCTGGCGTCAAAATAAGACTTTTTCCAGCATGGAAACAGTATTTTACATTAGAAGAAGCATTTTGCAGAGTTTTCACGTGTGTTTCTGTCATCTGCAGTACCTGGCACTTTCAGGACAAACGTTGTGAAAAACAGTCTCATATGGGCAGGAACGGTGAAATTTTACCGTTTGAGCTGAAATGACAGCTTTGCATCAAATATGTTGCTGGCGTCAAAATAAGACTTTTTCCAGCATGGAAACACTATTTTACATTAGAAGAAGCATTTTGCAGAGTTTTCAAGTATGTTTCTGTGATTTGCACTGCGTGGCATTTTCAGGGCACACGCTGTGTCCCAGACACACAGAGAATGGCTGGAAACGCTTAAAACGGCAAGTTTCAGTCAGTTAGTGCTGAAATGAACGGTGTGTCTAAAATATGTTGCTGGCGTCAAAATAAGACTTTTTCCAGCATGAAAACACTATTTTACATTAGAAGAAGCATTTTGCAGAGTTTTCACGTGTGTTTCTGTCATCTGCAGTACCTGGCACTTTCAGGACAAACGTTGTGAAAAACAGTCTCATATGGGCAGGAACGGTTAGGGAAAGGATTACGTGCCTGTCCCCGAAAAGGGACAGGAGGTGCACGGTCCATCCCCTGGCCGAAGCCGTCACCGAACCTCTGGTTGCGCTGACGGGAGCGTTTGCGCCTCCCCCCATAGCGCACCACAGTCCACCCATCATCAAAATCCCCACGAAACATTTTCCCTTTTTGTTTCGTGTATTCTCCTCTTTTCCTCTCTCTTTCCTCCTCTTTTCTCCACCTGTCTCTCTCCTCTGTCCTTCTCCTCTTTTCCTCTCTAGTTCCTCCTCTTTTCTCCACCTGTCTCTCTCCTCTGTCCTCCTCCTGTCACTATTTAGTATTTTGTTGTCTGGTTTCGCCTTTGCTATATAAGTAATAAGTGTGTTTTATTTACTATTTATTAAAAAGAAATGAATTATATGTAGTTGTTGTTGAAAATGAAAAAAAATAAAAAAATAAAACAAAAAAACAAAGTGTACTGTGTTTTGTAGTGTTTAAATAAACGTATTAACTGAAAAAAAAAAAAAATTCGGAAAAAAAATATGTGTTTTTAAATGTGTTTTTTAATTAAACTGGTTGTGTGCCTAAGGGCAACGTTTCGACCCAATCGGGTCTTCTTCAGGCCTGTGGCACACAAAAAAAGAAAAAACAATCAATACGGCTGCTGCTGTTCAATATGATGTTCTCCCTTCGAAGCTCAGAATAGAAATGAGCTCTCACTCTCAGCCCTCCCCTTATAGATTCCGTTAAGTCCCACCCCCTGTCAATCAAAAACATGCCCAGACTTGTTCCCCAGCCTGCCTTTGCCTATTGCAATAGAAAATCATTGTTTTTTAACCCTTCCCTTATAAATGAATATATTTTAAATGAAAATTTAATTATTTATTAATGATTTTAATTATTTATTAATACTTTAGCCCTTGAATAATAAAAATAAAAAATAAAAAGATAAAATAAAAATAAAAAATACTAATTTAGACTTAACCCTTAATAAATTAACCCTCAAACCCCTATAATCTCAACCTATGAAATGTTTTTTAAATGTTTTTTTAAGGTTTTTTAATGTTTTTAATGTTTTTTAATGTTTTTTAAAGGTTTTTTAATGTTTTTTAAGGTTTTTTTTAAAGATTTTTTTATATTCAAACATTAAATTAAATAAAGTAGGGTTAAGATTAGAAATAGGGGAGTGGTTAGGTTAAGGGGATGAAAACCACCTATCGTCGCCCCCGACGATAACTTCAAAGGTGCATATCTCGGGAACGGAAGGTCGTAGAGACATGAAACCACCTTGTACCCCCCTATTTTCGGGTACGGGCTTTCCATTGGTACCACCCTCGAGCCTGTACAACGTTCGAGTCCGGAGATATGGGCGAAATAAAGTTTGTTTTTCCTGTATCTCCGGACAGGAAGGTCGTAGAGAGTCGTGGGTGGTACCGTTGGATGCAGAATGGTGGAATTATATTAGACGAACGTGGTTTCCAAGTGTCTAGGATGTACGGTTCGGGAGTTATTCAAGAAAAACGCTCGTCCAATCAGATCGCAGCATGCGAACCTGAGTGGAAAAATGACTAAGTGTCACAGCCGAAAAACTTCCTCCAGAAAGTAGTTAGGAGCACGTTTCAGACCATTTGGAGTCGATTGGTAGTGATTTTGCGAGATGTTTTTTCAAAATCATA
>NW_024469773.1:2500-12500 GCF_017976425.1 Toxotes jaculatrix
CCCTAACCCTAACCCTAACCCTAACCCTAACCCCTAACCCTAACCCTAACCCTAACCCTAACCCTAACCCTAACCCTAACCCTAACCCTAACCCTAACCCTAACCCTAACCCTAACCCTAACCCTAACCCTAACCCTAACCCTAACCCTAACCCTAACCCTAACCCTAACCCTAACCCTAACCCTAACCCTAACCCTAACCCTAACCCTAACCCTAACCCTAACCCTAACCCTAACCCTAACCCTAACCCTAACCCTAACCCTAACCCTAACCCTAACCCTAACCCTAACCCTAACCCTAACCCTAACCCTAACCCTAACCCTAACCCTAACCCTAACCCTAACCCTAACCCTAACCCTAACCCTAACCCTAACCCTAACCCTAACCCTAACCCTAACCCTAACCCTAACCCTAACCCTAACCCTAACCCTAACCCTAACCCTAACCCTAACCCTAACCCTAACCCTAACCCTAACCCTAACCCTAACCCTAACCCTAACCCTAACCCTAACCCTAACCCTAACCCTAACCCTAACCCTAACCCTAACCCTAACCCTAACCCTAACCCTAACCCTAACCCTAACCCTAACCCTAACCCTAACCCTAACCCTAACCCTAACCCTAACCCTAACCCTAACCCTAACCCTAACCCTAACCCTAACCCCTAACCCTAACCCTAACCCTAACCCTAACCCTAACCCTAACCCTAACCCTAACCCTAACCCTAACCCTAACCCTAACCCTAACCCTAACCCTAACCCTAACCCTAACCCTAACCCTAACCCTAACCCTAACCCTAACCCTAACCCTAACCCTAACCCTAACCCTAACCCTAACCCTAACCCTAACCCTAACCCTAACCCTAACCCTAACCCTAACCCTAACCCTAACCCTAACCCTAACCCTAACCCTAACCCTAACCCTAACCCTAACCCTAACCCTAACCCTAACCCTAACCCTAACCCTAACCCTAACCCTAACCCTAACCCTAACCCTAACCCTAACCCTAACCCTAACCCTAACCCTAACCCTAACCCTAACCCTAACCCTAACCCTAACCCTAACCCTAACCCTAACCCTAACCCCTAACCCCTAACCCTAACCCTAACCCTAACCCTAACCCTAACCCTAACCCTAACCCTAACCCTAACCCTAACCCTAACCCTAACCCTAACCCTAACCCTAACCCTAACCCTAACCCTAACCCTAACCCTAACCCTAACCCTAACCCTAACCCTAACCCTAACCCCTAACCCTAACCCTAACCCTAACCCTAACCCTAACCCTAACCCTAACCCTAACCCTAACCCTAACCCTAACCCTAACCCTAACCCCTAACCCTAACCCTAACCCTAACCCTAACCCTAACCCTAACCCTAACCTAACCCTAACCCCCTAACCCTAACCCTAACCCTAACCCTAACCCTAACCCTGCCTGGTCAGCGACGAGTCAACATCTCTGCAGACTGCCAGCACAGATTTTGCTTGTTTTTTACGTGCCCTTCGCCTGAGGAAGACCTTTTCAGGTCGAAACGTAGCGGTTTAGGGCACACGTTGTTTTATTTCATTTAATTTAAAAAAAATAAAAAAATAAAAAAATAATTTAATTTAAAAAAAAGGTTTATTTCATTGTTTTGATTTAAAAACTTAGTTTTTTAGTTCATACATCCTATTTTTTATTGTTTATTTTTTATTTTTTCTGTATTTTTTTATTTTTTTATTTTTCTAAAAACAATTTCAGTTACTTTTAAGTTAAAAAATATAAAACAAACAACAACTAAGGCCAATCCAACCACCCTCATCATGGGTTATCCTCCCGATGAGGGTGAGTGGGTCATGGTACGGTACGGGGGAAAGCGTGGTCGACCCCGTGACCGTACCTTCAACAATGGACCGCGGACTCGGGGGTATGGGGGCTACTGGGGGAAGGACCGTGCACTTCCTGTCCCCCGCACAGTTGGGGGACAGGTTTTGAACCATGTCCCTAACCCTAACCCTAACCCTAACCCTAACCCTAACCCTAACCCTAACCCTAACCTGACCCCCGACCCCAGTTTTCTAACCCTAACCTTAACCACACCCTAAAGAAAAGAAAACCCTAGTTGGTATGCCTAACCCTAACCCTAACCCTAACCCTAGCTTTACTCTAACCCTGGACCTTCTGGAGGATACGCTAAATAAATAAAGAAAGAAAGAAAGAAGCCAAAATAAAACAAAGCCAAAATAATACCCCAAAGCAAAAATAAATGGGAAGAGCAAAATCCAAAACAAGGTAGAGGTAAATGAAGGTAGAGTTTGGCTAAGGCAAAGTAATGGGGAGGGTGAATTGGAAAGAGAAAAAAACTTAAGAGGGATTTAAAACCAAAATTGGATAAAACAGAAGTGGAAAAAGAGGTAGAGTCTGGGGAACACAAAACAGTATAAATTGGACAAGGGAAATTAGTTGAAGGGAAGCCACAGAGCGAAGCAGAAGCAAGACAGAGTGCAAGAGAGCAAGATAGAGTAAAAGGGGAAAACACAAAGAGGGGAAAAGGTGCCGGGGCCTGAGGAAGGCCTAATATGGCCGAA
The DNA here is from genome assembly GCF_017976425.1 of Toxotes jaculatrix. Lineage (NCBI taxonomy): Eukaryota > Metazoa > Chordata > Actinopteri > Toxotidae > Toxotes > Toxotes jaculatrix. The sequence goes on from NW_024469773.1 coordinate 5,069, forward strand.
ACGTTGCCCCTAGGCACCTATAAACAAAAATAAACAAAAACAAAACAAAGAGTAAAGGGCAAGTACGCCAATTAATGAAACCAAGTGAAGGGATGTAAAACCAAGTGTGTGAATGTAAAACTAAGTGAGTGTGAATGTAAACCTAAATGTAGATGTAACCTATGCTAAGAGCTAATTGTGGCTAATTTTTTGAAACCATAGCAAATATGCTAACTAACTAAAACCAAATAAGGGAAGCTAAACTAAACTAAATTAAAACTAAACAAAGTATAAGTTAAATGAAACTATATTAAAACTAAACTAAGGAAAGCTAAGATTTGGCTAATGTTTTAAACCGGGGGCCACTTATAGGGTGGTGGCCAGGACCTAGGGAAGGACCGTGCACCTTCCATTCCCTTAGGGGAGTGGCTTCAGACACCCACACCTAACCAGCCAGTGCCTCCCTAGTGTCCTGGTCACTGCCCTGGACCCCCGACCCCAGTTTTCTAACCCTAACCTTAACCACACCCTAAAGAAAAGAAAACCCTAGTTGGTATGCCTAACCCTAACCCTAACCCTAACCCTAGCTTTACTCTAACCCTGGACCTTCTGGAGGATACGCTAAATAAATAAAGAAAGAAAGAAAGAAGCCAAAATAAAACAAAGCCAAAATAATACCCCAAAGCAAAAATAAATGGGAAGAGCAAAATCCAAAACAAGGTAGAGGTAAATGAAGGTAGAGTTTGGCTAAGGCAAAGTAATGGGGAGGGTGAATTGGAAAGAGAAAAAAACTTAAGAGGGATTTAAAACCAAAATTGGATAAAACAGAAGTGGAAAAAGAGGTAGAGTCTGGGGAACACAAAACAGTATAAATTGGACAAGGGAAATTAGTTGAAGGGAAGCCACAGAGCGAAGCAGAAGCAAGACAGAGTGCAAGAGAGCAAGATAGAGTAAAAGGGGAAAACACAAAGAGGGGAAAAGGTGCCGGGGCCTGAGGAAGGCCTAATATGGCCGAAACGTTGCCCCTAGGCACCTATAAACAAAAATAAACAAAAACAAAACAAAGAGTAAAGGGCAAGTACGCCAATTAATGAAACCAAGTGAAGGGATGTAAAACCAAGTGTGTGAATGTAAAACTAAGTGAGTGTGAATGTAAACCTAAATGTAGATGTAACCTATGCTAAGAGCTAATTGTGGCTAATTTTTTGAAACCATAGCAAATATGCTAACTAACTAAAACCAAATAAGGGAAGCTAAACTAAACTAAATTAAAACTAAACAAAGTATAAGTTAAATGAAACTATATTAAAACTAAACTAAGGAAAGCTAAGATTTGGCTAATGTTTTAAACCGGGGGCCACTTATAGGGTGGTGGCCAGGACCTAGGGAAGGACCGTGCACCTTCCATTCCCTTAGGGGAGTGGCTTCAGACACCCACACCTAACCAGCCAGTGCCTCCCTAGTGTCCTGGTCACTGCCCTGGACCCCCGACCCCAGTTTTCTAACCCTAACCTTAACCACACCCTAAAGAAAAGAAAACCCTAGTTGGTATGCCTAACCCTAACCCTAACCCTAACCCTAGCTTTACTCTAACCCTGGACCTTCTGGAGGATACGCTAAATAAATAAAGAAAGAAAGAAAGAAGCCAAAATAAAACAAAGCCAAAATAATACCCCAAAGCAAAAATAAATGGGAAGAGCAAAATCCAAAACAAGGTAGAGGTAAATGAAGGTAGAGTTTGGCTAAGGCAAAGTAATGGGGAGGGTGAATTGGAAAGAGAAAAAAACTTAAGAGGGATTTAAAACCAAAATTGGATAAAACAGAAGTGGAAAAAGAGGTAGAGTCTGGGGAACACAAAACAGTATAAATTGGACAAGGGAAATTAGTTGAAGGGAAGCCACAGAGCGAAGCAGAAGCAAGACAGAGTGCAAGAGAGCAAGATAGAGTAAAAGGGGAAAACACAAAGAGGGGAAAAGGTGCCGGGGCCTGAGGAAGGCCTAATATGGCCGAAACGTTGCCCCTAGGCACCTATAAACAAAAATAAACAAAAACAAAACAAAGAGTAAAGGGCAAGTACGCCAATTAATGAAACCAAGTGAAGGGATGTAAAACCAAGTGTGTGAATGTAAAACTAAGTGAGTGTGAATGTAAACCTAAATGTAGATGTAACCTATGCTAAGAGCTAATTGTGGCTAATTTTTTGAAACCATAGCAAATATGCTAACTAACTAAAACCAAATAAGGGAAGCTAAACTAAACTAAATTAAAACTAAACAAAGTATAAGTTAAATGAAACTATATTAAAACTAAACTAAGGAAAGCTAAGATTTGGCTAATGTTTTAAACCGGGGGCCACTTATAGGGTGGTGGCCAGGACCTAGGGAAGGACCGTGCACCTTCCATTCCCTTAGGGGAGTGGCTTCAGACACCCACACCTAACCAGCCAGTGCCTCCCTAGTGTCCTGGTCACTGCCCTGGACCCCCGACCCCAGTTTTCTAACCCTAACCTTAACCACACCCTAAAGAAAAGAAAACCCTAGTTGGTATGCCTAACCCTAACCCTAACCCTAACCCTAGCTTTACTCTAACCCTGGACCTTCTGGAGGATACGCTAAATAAATAAAGAAAGAAAGAAAGAAGCCAAAATAAAACAAAGCCAAAATAATACCCCAAAGCAAAAATAAATGGGAAGAGCAAAATCCAAAACAAGGTAGAGGTAAATGAAGGTAGAGTTTGGCTAAGGCAAAGTAATGGGGAGGGTGAATTGGAAAGAGAAAAAAACTTAAGAGGGATTTAAAACCAAAATTGGATAAAACAGAAGTGGAAAAAGAGGTAGAGTCTGGGGAACACAAAACAGTATAAATTGGACAAGGGAAATTAGTTGAAGGGAAGCCACAGAGCGAAGCAGAAGCAAGACAGAGTGCAAGAGAGCAAGATAGAGTAAAAGGGGAAAACACAAAGAGGGGAAAAGGTGCCGGGGCCTGAGGAAGGCCTAATATGGCCGAAACGTTGCCCCTAGGCACCTATAAACAAAAATAAACAAAAACAAAACAAAGAGTAAAGGGCAAGTACGCCAATTAATGAAACCAAGTGAAGGGATGTAAAACCAAGTGTGTGAATGTAAAACTAAGTGAGTGTGAATGTAAACCTAAATGTAGATGTAACCTATGCTAAGAGCTAATTGTGGCTAATTTTTTGAAACCATAGCAAATATGCTAACTAACTAAAACCAAATAAGGGAAGCTAAACTAAACTAAATTAAAACTAAACAAAGTATAAGTTAAATGAAACTATATTAAAACTAAACTAAGGAAAGCTAAGATTTGGCTAATGTTTTAAACCGGGGGCCACTTATAGGGTGGTGGCCAGGACCTAGGGAAGGACCGTGCACCTTCCATTCCCTTAGGGGAGTGGCTTCAGACACCCACACCTAACCAGCCAGTGCCTCCCTAGTGTCCTGGTCACTGCCCTGGACCCCCGACCCCAGTTTTCTAACCCTAACCTTAACCACACCCTAAAGAAAAGAAAACCCTAGTTGGTATGCCTAACCCTAACCCTAACCCTAACCCTAGCTTTACTCTAACCCTGGACCTTCTGGAGGATACGCTAAATAAATAAAGAAAGAAAGAAAGAAGCCAAAATAAAACAAAGCCAAAATAATACCCCAAAGCAAAAATAAATGGGAAGAGCAAAATCCAAAACAAGGTAGAGGTAAATGAAGGTAGAGTTTGGCTAAGGCAAAGTAATGGGGAGGGTGAATTGGAAAGAGAAAAAAACTTAAGAGGGATTTAAAACCAAAATTGGATAAAACAGAAGTGGAAAAAGAGGTAGAGTCTGGGGAACACAAAACAGTATAAATTGGACAAGGGAAATTAGTTGAAGGGAAGCCACAGAGCGAAGCAGAAGCAAGACAGAGTGCAAGAGAGCAAGATAGAGTAAAAGGGGAAAACACAAAGAGGGGAAAAGGTGCCGGGGCCTGAGGAAGGCCTAATATGGCCGAAACGTTGCCCCTAGGCACCTATAAACAAAAATAAACAAAAACAAAACAAAGAGTAAAGGGCAAGTACGCCAATTAATGAAACCAAGTGAAGGGATGTAAAACCAAGTGTGTGAATGTAAAACTAAGTGAGTGTGAATGTAAACCTAAATGTAGATGTAACCTATGCTAAGAGCTAATTGTGGCTAATTTTTTGAAACCATAGCAAATATGCTAACTAACTAAAACCAAATAAGGGAAGCTAAACTAAACTAAATTAAAACTAAACAAAGTATAAGTTAAATGAAACTATATTAAAACTAAACTAAGGAAAGCTAAGATTTGGCTAATGTTTTAAACCGGGGGCCACTTATAGGGTGGTGGCCAGGACCTAGGGAAGGACCGTGCACCTTCCATTCCCTTAGGGGAGTGGCTTCAGACACCCACACCTAACCAGCCAGTGCCTCCCTAGTGTCCTGGTCACTGCCCTGGACCCCCGACCCCAGTTTTCTAACCCTAACCTTAACCACACCCTAAAGAAAAGAAAACCCTAGTTGGTATGCCTAACCCTAACCCTAACCCTAACCCTAGCTTTACTCTAACCCTGGACCTTCTGGAGGATACGCTAAATAAATAAAGAAAGAAAGAAAGAAGCCAAAATAAAACAAAGCCAAAATAATACCCCAAAGCAAAAATAAATGGGAAGAGCAAAATCCAAAACAAGGTAGAGGTAAATGAAGGTAGAGTTTGGCTAAGGCAAAGTAATGGGGAGGGTGAATTGGAAAGAGAAAAAAACTTAAGAGGGATTTAAAACCAAAATTGGATAAAACAGAAGTGGAAAAAGAGGTAGAGTCTGGGGAACACAAAACAGTATAAATTGGACAAGGGAAATTAGTTGAAGGGAAGCCACAGAGCGAAGCAGAAGCAAGACAGAGTGCAAGAGAGCAAGATAGAGTAAAAGGGGAAAACACAAAGAGGGGAAAAGGTGCCGGGGCCTGAGGAAGGCCTAATATGGCCGAAACGTTGCCCCTAGGCACCTATAAACAAAAATAAACAAAAACAAAACAAAGAGTAAAGGGCAAGTACGCCAATTAATGAAACCAAGTGAAGGGATGTAAAACCAAGTGTGTGAATGTAAAACTAAGTGAGTGTGAATGTAAACCTAAATGTAGATGTAACCTATGCTAAGAGCTAATTGTGGCTAATTTTTTGAAACCATAGCAAATATGCTAACTAACTAAAACCAAATAAGGGAAGCTAAACTAAACTAAATTAAAACTAAACAAAGTATAAGTTAAATGAAACTATATTAAAACTAAACTAAGGAAAGCTAAGATTTGGCTAATGTTTTAAACCGGGGGCCACTTATAGGGTGGTGGCCAGGACCTAGGGAAGGACCGTGCACCTTCCATTCCCTTAGGGGAGTGGCTTCAGACACCCACACCTAACCCTCTACGACCTTCCGTTCCCGAGATATGCACCTTTGAAGTTATCGTCGGGGGCGACGATAGGTGGTTTTCATCCCCTTAACCTAACCCCTAACCCTAACCCTAACCCTAACCCTAACCCTAACCCCTAACCCTAACCCTAACCCTAAGTTTTTCGGCTGTGACACTTAGTCATTTTTCCACTCAGGTTCGCATGCTGCGATCTGATTGGACGAGCGTTTTTCTTGAATAACTCCCGAACCGTACATCCTAGACACTTGGAAACCACGTTCGTCTAATATAATTCGACCATTCTGCATCCAACGGTACCACCCACGACTCTCTACGACCTTCCTGTCCGGAGATACAGGAAAAACAAACTTTATTTCGCCCATATCTCCGGACTCGAACGTTGTACAGGCTCGAGGGTGGTACCAATGGAAAGCCCGTACCCGAAAATAGGGGGGTACAAGGTGGTTTCATGTCTCTACGACCTTCCGTTCCCGAGATATGCACCTTTGAAGTTATCGTCGGGGGCGACGATAGGTGGTTTTCATCCCCTTAACCTAACCCTAACCCTAACCCTATTTTTAGGAAACTCTTTTTGTTTTAATTCATTTTTTCTTTTGATTTTGATTTAAAACCAATTTCTTCCCCTTTTGGGAAGACACTTTTAGTTCATTTTTTTCTAAAAAACAAAAAACAACAAAAAAAATAAAAAAATAAACAAAAATAATAAAAAATAAATATATACAACATGTTTAATGACGGGTGGAGGGTGGTACGCTATGGCCGGAGAGCCCAGCGTACGCGCCAGCTCCAACCCCCAGAGGATTGGTGGTACGGAGAGGTCCGTGGGTGGAAGGACCGTGCACCCACCTTCCCTTCAAAAAAGAAGGGAAGGACTCAGGTCCCCACACCTAACCCCTAACCCTAACCCTAACCCTAACCCTAACCCTAACCGTGCACCCACCTTCCCTTCAAAAAAGAAGGGAAGGACTCAGGTCCCCACACCTAACCCTAACCCCTAACCCTAACCCTAACCCTAACACAACTAAAGATTCCATTATTATGTCATTAGTCATTTTCATGTTGATGGCTACTTATTGCATGTAGATCTCCATATATGATTTTGAAAAAACATCTCGCAAAATCACTACCAATCGACTCCAAATGGTCTGAAACGTGCTCCTAACTACTTTCTGGAGGAAGTTTTTCGGCTGTGACACTTAGTCATTTTTCCACTCAGGTTCGCATGCTGCGATCTGATTGGACGAGCGTTTTTCTTGAATAACTCCCGAACCGTACATCCTACACACTTGGAAACCACGTTCGTCTAATATAATTCGACCATTCTGCATCCAACGGTACCACCCACGACTCTCTACGACCTTCCTGTCCGGAGATACAGGAAAAACAAACTTTATTTCGGCCATATCTCCGGACTCGAACGTTGTACAGGCTCGAGGGTGGTACCAATGGAAAGCCCGTACCCGAAAATAGGGGGGTACAAGGTGGTTTCATGTCTCTACGACCTTCCGTTCCCGAGATATGCACCTTTGAAGTTATCGTCGGGGGCGACGATAGGTGGTTTTCATCCCCTTAACCCTAACCCTAACCCTAACCCTAACCCTAACCCCCTTAACCCTAACCCTAACCCTAACCCTAACCCTAACCCTAGATATGCACCTTTGAAGTTATCGTCGGGGGCGACGATAGGTGGTTTTCATCCCCTTAACCCTAACCCTAACCCTAACCCTAACCCTAACCCGGAGTTGAGTCCAGGACTCAACTGGCTTTTACCCCTGTACCCTAACCCTAACCCTAACCCATATATGATTTTGAAAAAACATCTCGCAAAATCACTACCAATCGACTCCAAATGGTCTGAAACGTGCTCCTAACTACTTTCTGGAGGAAGTTTTTCGGCTGTGACACTTAGTCATTTTTCCACTCAGGTTCGCATGCTGCGATCTGATTGGACGAGCGTTTTTCTTGAATAACTCCCGAACCGTACATCCTAGACACTTGGAAACCACGTTCGTCTAAT
>NW_024469773.1:17500-34516 GCF_017976425.1 Toxotes jaculatrix
CCTAACCCTAACCGTGCACCCACCTTCCCTTCAAAAAAGAAGGGAAGGACTCAGGTCCCCACACCTAACCCTAACCCCTAACCCTAACCCTAACCCTAACACAACTAAAGATTCCATTATTATGTCATTAGTCATTTTCATGTTGATGGCTACTTATTGCATGTAGATCTCCATATATGATTTTGAAAAAACATCTCGCAAAATCACTACCAATCGACTCCAAATGGTCTGAAACGTGCTCCTAACTACTTTCTGGAGGAAGTTTTTCGGCTGTGACACTTAGTCATTTTTCCACTCAGGTTCGCATGCTGCGATCTGATTGGACGAGCGTTTTTCTTGAATAACTCCCGAACCGTACATCCTACACACTTGGAAACCACGTTCGTCTAATATAATTCGACCATTCTGCATCCAACGGTACCACCCACGACTCTCTACGACCTTCCTGTCCGGAGATACAGGAAAAACAAACTTTATTTCGGCCATATCTCCGGACTCGAACGTTGTACAGGCTCGAGGGTGGTACCAATGGAAAGCCCGTACCCGAAAATAGGGGGGTACAAGGTGGTTTCATGTCTCTACGACCTTCCGTTCCCGAGATATGCACCTTTGAAGTTATCGTCGGGGGCGACGATAGGTGGTTTTCATCCCCTTAACCCTAACCCTAACCCTAACCCTAACCCTAACCCCCTTAACCCTAACCCTAACCCTAACCCTAACCCTAACCCTAGATATGCACCTTTGAAGTTATCGTCGGGGGCGACGATAGGTGGTTTTCATCCCCTTAACCCTAACCCTAACCCTAACCCTAACCCTAACCCGGAGTTGAGTCCAGGACTCAACTGGCTTTTACCCCTGTACCCTAACCCTAACCCTAACCCATATATGATTTTGAAAAAACATCTCGCAAAATCACTACCAATCGACTCCAAATGGTCTGAAACGTGCTCCTAACTACTTTCTGGAGGAAGTTTTTCGGCTGTGACACTTAGTCATTTTTCCACTCAGGTTCGCATGCTGCGATCTGATTGGACGAGCGTTTTTCTTGAATAACTCCCGAACCGTACATCCTAGACACTTGGAAACCACGTTCGTCTAATATAATTCGACCATTCTGCATCCAACGGTACCACCCACGACTCTCTACGACCTTCCTGTCCGGAGATACAGGAAAAACAAACTTTATTTCGGCCATATCTCCGGACTCGAACGTTGTACAGGCTCGAGGGTGGTACCAATGGAAAGCCCGTACCCGAAAATAGGGGGGTACAAGGTGGTTTCATGTCTCTACGACCTTCCGTTCCCGAGATATGCACCTTTGAAGTTATCGTCGGGGGCGACGATAGGTGGTTTTCATCCCCTTAACCTAACCCTAACCTAACCCTAACCCTAACCCCCTAACCCTAATATAATTCGACCATTCTGCATCCAACGGTACCACCCACGACTCTCTACGACCTTCCTGTCCGGAGATACAGGAAAAACAAACTTTATTTCGGCCATATCTCCGGACTCGAACGTTGTACAGGCTCGAGGGTGGTACCAATGGAAAGCCCGTACCCGGAAATAGGGGGGTACAAGGTGGTTTCATGTCTCTACGACCTTCCGTTCCCGAGATATGCACCTTTGAAGTTATCGTCGGGGGCGACGATAGGTGGTTTTCATCCCCTTAACCTAACCTAACCCTAACCCTAACCCTAACCCTAACCCCTAACCCTAACCCTAACCCTAACCCTAACCCTAACCCTAACCCCCACACCTAACCCTAACCCCTAACCCTAACCCTAACCCTAACACAACTAAAGATTCCATTATTATGTCATTAGTCATTTTCATGTTGATGGCTACTTATTGCATGTAGATCTCCATATATGATTTTGAAAAAACATCTCGCAAAATCACTACCAATCGACTCCAAATGGTCTGAAACGTGCTCCTAACTACTTTCTGGAGGAAGTTTTTCGGCTGTGACACTTAGTCATTTTTCCACTCAGGTTCGCATGCTGCGATCTGATTGGACGAGCGTTTTTCTTGAATAACTCCCGAACCGTACATCCTACACACTTGGAAACCACGTTCGTCTAATATAATTCGACCATTCTGCATCCAACGGTACCACCCACGACTCTCTACGACCTTCCTGTCCGGAGATACAGGAAAAACAAACTTTATTTCGGCCATATCTCCGGACTCGAACGTTGTACAGGCTCGAGGGTGGTACCAATGGAAAGCCCGTACCCGAAAATAGGGGGGTACAAGGTGGTTTCATGTCTCTACGACCTTCCGTTCCCGAGATATGCACCTTTGAAGTTATCGTCGGGGGCGACGATAGGTGGTTTTCATCCCCTTAACCCTAACCCCTAACCCCTAACCCTAACCCTAACCCTAACCCTAACCCCTAACCCTAACCCTAACCCTAACCCTAACCCTAACCGTGCACCCACCTTCCCTTCAAAAAAGAAGGGAAGGACTCAGGTCCCCACACCTAACCCTAACCCCTAACCCTAACCCTAACCCTAACACAACTAAAGATTCCATTATTATGTCATTAGTCATTTTCATGTTGATGGCTACTTATTGCATGTAGATCTCCATATATGATTTTGAAAAAACATCTCGCAAAATCACTACCAATCGACTCCAAATGGTCTGAAACGTGCTCCTAACTACTTTCTGGAGGAAGTTTTTCGGCTGTGACACTTAGTCATTTTTCCACTCAGGTTCGCATGCTGCGATCTGATTGGACGAGCGTTTTTCTTGAATAACTCCCGAACCGTACATCCTACACACTTGGAAACCACGTTCGTCTAATATAATTCGACCATTCTGCATCCAACGGTACCACCCACGACTCTCTACGACCTTCCTGTCCGGAGATACAGGAAAAACAAACTTTATTTCGGCCATATCTCCGGACTCGAACGTTGTACAGGCTCGAGGGTGGTACCAATGGAAAGCCCATACCCGAAAATAGGGGGGTACAAGGTGGTTTCATGTCTCTACGACCTTCCGTTCCCGAGATATGCACCTTTGAAGTTATCGTCGGGGGCGACGATAGGTGGTTTTCATCCCCTTAACCCTAACCCTAACCCTAACCCTAACCCTAACCCCCTTAACCCTAACCCTAACCCTAACCCTAACCCTAACCCTAACCCTAGATATGCACCTTTGAAGTTATCGTCGGGGGCGACGATAGGTGGTTTTCATCCCCTTAACCCTAACCCTAACCCTAACCCTAACCCTAACCCGGAGTTGAGTCCAGGACTCAACTGGCTTTTACCCCTGTACCCTAACCCTAACCCTAACCCATATATGATTTTGAAAAAACATCTCGCAAAATCACTACCAATCGACTCCAAATGGTCTGAAACGTGCTCCTAACTACTTTCTGGAGGAAGTTTTTCGGCTGTGACACTTAGTCATTTTTCCACTCAGGTTCGCATGCTGCGATCTGATTGGACGAGCGTTTTTCTTGAATAACTCCCGAACCGTACATCCTAGACACTTGGAAACCACGTTCGTCTAATATAATTCGACCATTCTGCATCCAACGGTACCACCCACGACTCTCTACGACCTTCCTGTCCGGAGATACAGGAAAAACAAACTTTATTTCGGCCATATCTCCGGACTCGAACGTTGTACAGGCTCGAGGGTGGTACCAATGGAAAGCCCGTACCCGAAAATAGGGGGGTACAAGGTGGTTTCATGTCTCTACGACCTTCCGTTCCCGAGATATGCACCTTTGAAGTTATCGTCGGGGGCGACGATAGGTGGTTTTCATCCCCTTAACCTAACCCTAACCCTAACCCCCTAACCCTAATATAATTCGACCATTCTGCATCCAACGGTACCACCCACGACTCTCTACGACCTTCCTGTCCGGAGATACAGGAAAAACAAACTTTATTTCGGCCATATCTCCGGACTCGAACGTTGTACAGGCTCGAGGGTGGTACCAATGGAAAGCCCGTACCCGGAAATAGGGGGGTACAAGGTGGTTTCATGTCTCTACGACCTTCCGTTCCCGAGATATGCACCTTTGAAGTTATCGTCGGGGGCGACGATAGGTGGTTTTCATCCCCTTAACCTAACCCTAACCCTAACCCTAACCCTAGTAGATAGAAACTCCGCTTCAAATTATGGAATCATCCATTTTCGAATTGACGGCCCATTCGTAAACCCTACCCCTAACCCTAACCCTAACCCCTAACCCTAACCCCAACCCTAAGCCTAAAAACAACACTTTTAACCCCTTCCCAACCCTAAAAACCTGACCTTAACTTTTCAAAAAGTACCACAAAAAGTGGGGTCCAAACGACTCACAAGGCTCTGAAACGTGCTCCTAACTACTTTCTGGAGGAAGTTTTTCGGCTGTGACACTTAGTCATTTTTCCACTCAGGTTCGCATGCTGCGATCTGATTGGACGAGCGTTTTTCTTGAATAACTCCCGAACCGTACATCCTAGACACTTGGAAACCACGTTCGTCTAATATAATTCGACCATTCTGCATCCAACGGTACCACCCACGACTCTCTACGACCTTCCTGTCCGGAGATACAGGAAAAAAAAACTTTATTTCGGCCATATCTCCGGACTCGAACGTTGTACAGGCTCGAGGGTGGTACCAATGGAAAGCCCGTACCCGGAAATAGGGGGGTACAAGGTGGTTTCATGTCTCTACAACCTTCCGTTCCCGAGATATGCACCTTTGAAGTTATCGTCGGGGGCGACGATAGGTGGTTTTCATCCCCTTAACCCTAACCCTAACCCTAACCCTAACCCTATTGATATTGCATGTTTCTTTCTCTTATTTATTCCTATTTATTCTGTGATATATGGCACTTTAACTCATTTACTTAAGCACTTATCTCAATGTTATTTATTGCCTGGTTTGTTATTTATTGTATATATTTATATAACCTCTATCAGCCCTTGCAGGTGAATCCAGGTTTTCCTTAGAGGGAGGAGGTGGCAAGCTCCGTCCCAGATCCACAATGAAGGGGAATCCGGTTGGTCTTCTAAAAATAAACAAAAAAGGAAAAAAGAACATAGAAAAAGAGAGGGGGAACAACAACAACAACAATATAAACTCGACTTAACCTCCCAGGAGATAAAAAGACAAAGCACAAACCATAAATGGAAGTGGGGTATGCGACACTGTGCAGGCACCTGTGCCAGCGCACCAAAGGCACATTATGTGATATTTTAAGAATTAATCCTCTCTAACCTAACCCCTAACCCTAACCCCTAACCCCTAACCCCTAACCCTAACCCTGAAAGTGCCAGGTACTGCAGATGAAAGAAACACACGGGAAAACTCAGCAAAATGCTTCTTCTAATGTAAAATAGTGTTTCCATGCTGGAAAAAGTCTTATTTTGACGCCAGCAACATATTTTAGACACACCGTTCATTTCAGCACTAACTGACTGAAACTTACCGGTTTAAGCGTTTCCAGCCATTCTCTGTGTGTCTGGGACACAGCGTGTGCCCTGAAAATGCCACGCAGTGCAAATCACAGAAACACACGGGAAAGCTCAGCAAAATGCTTCTTCTAATGTAAAATAGTGTTTCCATGCTGGAAAAAGTCTTATTTTGACGCCAGCAGCACATTTGATACAAAGCTGTCATTTCAGCTCAAACGGTAAAATTTCACCGTTCCTGGCCATATGAGACTGTTTTTCACAACGTTTTCCCTGAAAATGCCACGCAGTGCAAATCACAGAAACACACGGGAAAGCTCAGCAAAATGCTTCTTCTGATGTAAAATAGTGTTTCCATGCTGGAAAAAGTCTTATTTTGACGCCAGCAGCACATTTGATACAAAGCTGTCATTTCAGCTCAAACGGTAAAATTTGACCGTTCCTGCCCATATGAGAGTGTTTTTCACAACGTTTGCCCTGAAAGTGCCAGGTACTGCAGATGACAGAAACATACTTGAAAACTCAGCAAAATGCTTCTTCTAATGTAAAATAGTGTTTCCATGCTGGAAAAAGTCTTATTTTGACGCCAGCAACATATTTGATGAAAAGCTGTCATTTCAGCTCAAACGGTAAAATTTCACCGTTCCTGGCCATATGAGACTGTTTTTCACAACGTTTGCCCTGAAAGTGCCAGGTAGGCTACTGCAGATGAAAGAAACACACGGGAAAACTCAGCAAAATGCTTCTTCTAATGTAAAATAGTGTTTCCATGCTGGAAAAAGTCTTATTTTGACGCCAGCAACATATTTTAGACACACCGTTCATTTCAGCACTAACTGACTGAAACTTACCGTTTTAAGCGTTTCCAGCCATTCTCTGTGTGTCTGGGACACAGCGTGTGCCCTGAAAATGCCACGCAGTGCAAATCACAGAAACATACTTGAAAACTCAGCAAAATGCTTCTTCTAATGTAAAATAGTGTTTCCATGCTGGAAAAAGTCTTATTTTGACGCCAGCAGCACATTTGATACAAAGCTGTCATTTCAGCTCAAACGGTAAAATTTGACCGTTCCTGCCCATATGAGAGTGTTTTTCACAACGTTTGCCCTGAAAGTGCCAGGTACTGCAGATGACAGAAACATACTTGAAAACTCAGCAAAATGCTTCTTCTAATGTAAAATAGTGTTTCCATGCTGGAAAAAGTCTTATTTTGACGCCAGCAACATATTTGATGCAAAGCTGTCATTTCAGCTCAAACGGTAAAATTTCACCGTTCCTGGCCATATGAGACTGTTTTTCACAACGTTTGCCCTGAAAGTGCCAGGTAGGCTACTGCAGATGAAAGAAACACACGGGAAAACTCAGCAAAATGCTTCTTCTAATGTAAAATAGTGTTTCCATGCTGGAAAAAGTCTTATTTTGACGCCAGCAACATATTTGATGAAAAGCTGTCATTTCAGCTCAAACGGTAAAATTTCACCGTTCCTGCCCATATGAGAGTGTTTTTCACAACGTTTGCCCTGAAAGTGCCAGGTACTGCAGATGACAGAAACATTCTTGAAAACTCAGCAAAATGCTTCTTCTAATGTAAAATAGTGTTTCCATGCTGGAAAAAGTCTTATTTTGACGCCAGCAACATATTTTAGACACACCGTTCATTTCAGCACTAACTGACTGAAACTTACCGTTTTAAGCGTTTCCAGCCATTCTCTGTGTGTCTGGGACACAGCGTGTGCCCTGAAAATGCCACGCAGTGCAAATCACAGAAACATACTTGAAAACTCAGCAAAATGCTTCTTCTAATGTAAAATAGTGTTTCCATGCTGGAAAAAGTCTTATTTTGACGCCAGCAGCACATTTGATACAAAGCTGTCATTTCAGCTCAAACGGTAAAATTTGACCGTTCCTGCCCATATGAGAGTGTTTTTCACAACGTTTGCCCTGAAAGTGCCAGGTACTGCAGATGACAGAAACATACTTGAAAACTCAGCAAAATGCTTCTTCTAATGTAAAATAGTGTTTCCATGCTGGAAAAAGTCTTATTTTGACGCCAGCAACATATTTGATGCAAAGCTGTCATTTCAGCTCAAACGGTAAAATTTCACCGTTCCTGGCCATATGAGACTGTTTTTCACAACGTTTGCCCTGAAAGTGCCAGGTAGGCTACTGCAGATGAAAGAAACACACGGGAAAACTCAGCAAAATGCTTCTTCTAATGTAAAATAGTGTTTCCATGCTGGAAAAAGTCTTATTTTGACGCCAGCAACATATTTGATGAAAAGCTGTCATTTCAGCTCAAACGGTAAAATTTCACCGTTCCTGCCCATATGAGAGTGTTTTTCACAACGTTTGCCCTGAAAGTGCCAGGTACTGCAGATGACAGAAACATTCTTGAAAACTCAGCAAAATGCTTCTTCTAATGTAAAATAGTGTTTCCATGCTGGAAAAAGTCTTATTTTGACGCCAGCAACATATTTTAGACACACCGTTCATTTCAGCACTAACTGACTGAAACTTACCGTTTTAAGCGTTTCCAGCCATTCTCTGTGTGTCTGGGACACAGCGTGTGCCCTGAAAATGCCACGCAGTGCAAATCACAGAAACATACTTGAAAACTCAGCAAAATGCTTCTTCTAATGTAAAATAGTGTTTCCATGCTGGAAAAAGTCTTATTTTGACGCCAGCAACATATTTGATGCAAAGCTGTCATTTCAGCTCAAACGGTAAAATTTCACCGTTCCTGGCCATATGAGACTGTTTTTCACAACGTTTGCCCTGAAAGTGCCAGGTACTGCAGATGAAAGAAACACACGGGAAAACTCAGCAAAATGCTTCTTCTAATGTAAAATAGTGTTTCCATGCTGGAAAAAGTCTTATTTTGACGCCAGCAACATATTTTAGACACACCGTTCATTTCAGCACTAACTGACTGAAACTTACCGGTTTAAGCGTTTCCAGCCATTCTCTGTGTGTCTGGGACACAGCGTGTGCCCTGAAAATGCCACGCAGTGCAAATCACAGAAACACACGGGAAAGCTCAGCAAAATGCTTCTTCTAATGTAAAATAGTGTTTCCATGCTGGAAAAAGTCTTATTTTGACGCCAGCAGCACATTTGATACAAAGCTGTCATTTCAGCTCAAACGGTAAAATTTCACCGTTCCTGGCCATATGAGACTGTTTTTCACAACGTTTTCCCTGAAAATGCCACGCAGTGCAAATCACAGAAACACACGGGAAAGCTCAGCAAAATGCTTCTTCTGATGTAAAATAGTGTTTCCATGCTGGAAAAAGTCTTATTTTGACGCCAGCAGCACATTTGATGAAAAGCTGTCATTTCAGCTCAAACGGTAAAATTTGACCGTTCCTGCCCATATGAGAGTGTTTTTCACAACGTTTGCCCTGAAAGTGCCAGGTACTGCAGATGACAGAAACATACTTGAAAACTCAGCAAAATGCTTCTTCTAATGTAAAATAGTGTTTCCATGCTGGAAAAAGTCTTATTTTGACGCCAGCAACATATTTGATGAAAAGCTGTCATTTCAGCTCAAACGGTAAAATTTCACCGTTCCTGGCCATATGAGACTGTTTTTCACAACGTTTGCCCTGAAAGTGCCAGGTAGGCTACTGCAGATGAAAGAAACACACGGGAAAACTCAGCAAAATGCTTCTTCTAATGTAAAATAGTGTTTCCATGCTGGAAAAAGTCTTATTTTGACGCCAGCAACATATTTTAGACACACCGTTCATTTCAGCACTAACTGACTGAAACTTACCGTTTTAAGCGTTTCCAGCCATTCTCTGTGTGTCTGGGACACAGCGTGTGCCCTGAAAATGCCACGCAGTGCAAATCACAGAAACATACTTGAAAACTCAGCAAAATGCTTCTTCTAATGTAAAATAGTGTTTCCATGCTGGAAAAAGTCTTATTTTGACGCCAGCAACATATTTGATGCAAAGCTGTCATTTCAGCTCAAACGGTAAAATTTCACCGTTCCTGGCCATATGAGACTGTTTTTCACAACGTTTGCCCTGAAAGTGCCAGGTACTGCAGATGAAAGAAACACACGGGAAAACTCAGCAAAATGCTTCTTCTAATGTAAAATAGTGTTTCCATGCTGGAAAAAGTCTTATTTTGACGCCAGCAACATATTTGATGCAAAGCTGTCATTTCAGCTCAAACGGTAAAATTTCACCGTTCCTGGCCATATGAGACTGTTTTTCACAACGTTTGCCCTGAAAGTGCCAGGTACTGCAGATGAAAGAAACACACGGGAAAACTCAGCAAAATGCTTCTTCTAATGTAAAATAGTGTTTCCATGCTGGAAAAAGTCTTATTTTGACGCCAGCAACATATTTGATGAAAAGCTGTCATTTCAGCTCAAACGGTAAAATTTCACCGTTCCTGCCCATATGAGAGTGTTTTTCACAACGTTTGCCCTGAAAGTGCCAGGTACTGCAGATGACAGAAACATTCTTGAAAACTCAGCAAAATGCTTCTTCTAATGTAAAATAGTGTTTCCATGCTGGAAAAAGTCTTATTTTGACGCCAGCAACATATTTTAGACACACCGTTCATTTCAGCACTAACTGACTGAAACTTACCGTTTTAAGCGTTTCCAGCCATTCTCTGTGTGTCTGGGACACAGCGTGTGCCCTGAAAATGCCACGCAGTGCAAATCACAGAAACATACTTGAAAACTCAGCAAAATGCTTCTTCTAATGTAAAATAGTGTTTCCATGCTGGAAAAAGTCTTATTTTGACGCCAGCAACATATTTGATGCAAAGCTGTCATTTCAGCTCAAACGGTAAAATTTCACCGTTCCTGGCCATATGAGACTGTTTTTCACAACGTTTGCCCTGAAAGTGCCAGGTACTGCAGATGAAAGAAACACACGGGAAAACTCAGCAAAATGCTTCTTCTAATGTAAAATAGTGTTTCCATGCTGGAAAAAGTCTTATTTTGACGCCAGCAACATATTTGATGCAAAGCTGTCATTTCAGCTCAAACGGTAAAATTTCACCGTTCCTGGCCATATGAGACTGTTTTTCACAACGTTTGCCCTGAAAGTGCCAGGTACTGCAGATGAAAGAAACACACGGGAAAACTCAGCAAAATGCTTCTTCTAATGTAAAATAGTGTTTCCATGCTGGAAAAAGTCTTATTTTGACGCCAGCAACATATTTGATGCAAAGCTGTCATTTCAGCTCAAACGGTAAAATTTCACCGTTCCTGGCCATATGAGACTGTTTTTCACAACGTTTGCCCTGAAAGTGCCAGGTACTGCAGATGAAAGAAACACACGGGAAAACTCAGCAAAATGCTTCTTCTAATGTAAAATAGTGTTTCCATGCTGGAAAAAGTCTTATTTTGACGCCAGCAACATATTTGATGCAAAGCTGTCATTTCAGCTCAAACGGTAAAATTTCACCGTTCCTGGCCATATGAGACTGTTTTTCACAACGTTTGCCCTGAAAGTGCCAGGTACTGCAGATGAAAGAAACACACGGGAAAACTCAGCAAAATGCTTCTTCTAATGTAAAATAGTGTTTCCATGCTGGAAAAAGTCTTATTTTGACGCCAGCAACATATTTGATGCAAAGCTGTCATTTCAGCTCAAACGGTAAAATTTCACCGTTCCTGGCCATATGAGACTGTTTTTCACAACGTTTGCCCTGAAAGTGCCAGGTACTGCAGATGAAAGAAACACACGGGAAAACTCAGCAAAATGCTTCTTCTAATGTAAAATAGTGTTTCCATGCTGGAAAAAGTCTTATTTTGACGCCAGCAACATATTTGATGCAAAGCTGTCATTTCAGCTCAAACGGTAAAATTTCACCGTTCCTGGCCATATGAGACTGTTTTTCACAACGTTTGCCCTGAAAGTGCCAGGTACTGCAGATGAAAGAAACACACGGGAAAACTCAGCAAAATGCTTCTTCTAATGTAAAATAGTGTTTCCATGCTGGAAAAAGTCTTATTTTGACGCCAGCAACATATTTGATGCAAAGCTGTCATTTCAGCTCAAACGGTAAAATTTCACCGTTCCTGGCCATATGAGACTGTTTTTCACAACGTTTGCCCTGAAAGTGCCAGGTACTGCAGATGAAAGAAACACACGGGAAAACTCAGCAAAATGCTTCTTCTAATGTAAAATAGTGTTTCCATGCTGGAAAAAGTCTTATTTTGACGCCAGCAACATATTTGATGCAAAGCTGTCATTTCAGCTCAAACGGTAAAATTTCACCGTTCCTGGCCATATGAGACTGTTTTTCACAACGTTTGCCCTGAAAGTGCCAGGTACTGCAGATGAAAGAAACACACGGGAAAACTCAGCAAAATGCTTCTTCTAATGTAAAATAGTGTTTCCATGCTGGAAAAAGTCTTATTTTGACGCCAGCAACATATTTGATGCAAAGCTGTCATTTCAGCTCAAACGGTAAAATTTCACCGTTCCTGGCCATATGAGACTGTTTTTCACAACGTTTGCCCTGAAAGTGCCAGGTACTGCAGATGAAAGAAACACACGGGAAAACTCAGCAAAATGCTTCTTCTAATGTAAAATAGTGTTTCCATGCTGGAAAAAGTCTTATTTTGACGCCAGCAACATATTTGATGCAAAGCTGTCATTTCAGCTCAAACGGTAAAATTTCACCGTTCCTGGCCATATGAGACTGTTTTTCACAACGTTTGCCCTGAAAGTGCCAGGTACTGCAGATGAAAGAAACACACGGGAAAACTCAGCAAAATGCTTCTTCTAATGTAAAATAGTGTTTCCATGCTGGAAAAAGTCTTATTTTGACGCCAGCAACATATTTGATGAAAAGCTGTCATTTCAGCTCAAACGGTAAAATTTCACCGTTCCTGCCCATATGAGAGTGTTTTTCACAACGTTTGCCCTGAAAGTGCCAGGTACTGCAGATGACAGAAACATTCTTGAAAACTCAGCAAAATGCTTCTTCTAATGTAAAATAGTGTTTCCATGCTGGAAAAAGTCTTATTTTGACGCCAGCAACATATTTTAGACACACCGTTCATTTCAGCACTAACTGACTGAAACTTACCGTTTTAAGCGTTTCCAGCCATTCTCTGTGTGTCTGGGACACAGCGTGTGCCCTGAAAATGCCACGCAGTGCAAATCACAGAAACATACTTGAAAACTCAGCAAAATGCTTCTTCTAATGTAAAATAGTGTTTCCATGCTGGAAAAAGTCTTATTTTGACGCCAGCAACATATTTGATGAAAAGCTGTCATTTCAGCTCAAACGGTAAAATTTCACCGTTCCTGGCCATATGAGACTGTTTTTCACAACGTTTGCCCTGAAAGTGCCAGGTACTGCAGATGAAAGAAACACACGGGAAAACTCTGCGAAATGCTTCTTCTAATGTAAAATAGTGTTTCCATGCTGGAAAAAGTCTTATTTTGACGCCAGCAACATATTTGATGCAAAGCTGTCATTTCAGCTCAAACGGTAAAATTTCACCGTTCCTGGCCATATGTGACTGTTTTTTCACAACGTTTGCCCTGAAAGTGCCAGGTACTGCAGATGAAAGAAACACACGGGAAAACTCAGCAAAATGCTTCTTCTAATGTAAAATAGTGTTTCCATGCTGGAAAAAGTCTTATTTTGACGCCAGCAACATATTTGATGCAAAGCTGTCATTTCAGCTCAAACGGTAAAATTTCACCGTTCCTGGCCATATGAGACTGTTTTTCACAACGTTTGCCCTGAAAGTGCCAGGTACTGCAGATGAAAGAAACACACGGGAAAACTCAGCAAAATGCTTCTTCTAATGTAAAATAGTGTTTCCATGCTGGAAACAGTCTTATTTTGACGCCAGCAACATATTTTAGACACACCGTTCATTTCAGCACTAACTGACTGAAACTTGCCGTTTTAAAGCGTTTCCAGCCATTCTCCGTGTGTCTGGGACACAGCGTGTGCCCTGAAAATGCCACACAGTACAAATCACAGAAACATACTTGAAAACTCTGCGAAATGCTTCTTCTAATGTAAAATAGTGTTTCCATGCTGGAAAAAGTCTTATTTTGACGCCAGCAACATATTTGATGCAAAGCTGTCATTTCAGCTCAAACGGTAAAATTTCACCGTTCCTGGCCATATGAGACTGTTTTTCACAACGTTTGCCCTGAAAGTGCCAGGTACTGCAGATGAAAGAAACACACGGGAAAACTCAGCAAAATGCTTCTTCTAATGTAAAATAGTGTTTCCATGCTGGAAAAAGTCTTATTTTGACGCCAGCAACATATTTGATGCAAAGCTGTCATTTCAGCTCAAACGGTAAAATTTCACCGTTCCTGGCCATATGAGACTGTTTTTCACAACGTTTGCCCTGAAAGTGCCAGGTACTGCAGATGAAAGAAACACACGGGAAAACTCAGCAAAATGCTTCTTCTAATGTAAAATAGTGTTTCCATGCTGGAAAAAGTCTTATTTTGACGCCAGCAACATATTTGATGAAAAGCTGTCATTTCAGCTCAAACGGTAAAATTTCACCGTTCCTGCCCATATGAGAGTGTTTTTCACAACGTTTGCCCTGAAAGTGCCAGGTACTGCAGATGACAGAAACATTCTTGAAAACTCAGCAAAATGCTTCTTCTAATGTAAAATAGTGTTTCCATGCTGGAAAAAGTCTTATTTTGACGCCAGCAACATATTTTAGACACACCGTTCATTTCAGCACTAACTGACTGAAACTTACCGTTTTAAGCGTTTCCAGCCATTCTCTGTGTGTCTGGGACACAGCGTGTGCCCTGAAAGTGCCACGCAGTGCAAATCACAGAAACATACTTGAAAACTCAGCAAAATGCTTCTTCTAATGTAAAATAGTGTTTCCATGCTGGAAAAAGTCTTATTTTGACGCCAGCAACATATTTGATGCAAAGCTGTCATTTCAGCTCAAACGGTAAAATTTCACCGTTCCTGGCCATATGAGACTGTTTTTCACAACGTTTGCCCTGAAAGTGCCAGGTACTGCAGATGAAAGAAACACACGGGAAAACTCAGCAAAATGCTTCTTCTAATGTAAAATAGTGTTTCCATGCTGGAAAAAGTCTTATTTTGACGCCAGCAACATATTTGATGCAAAGCTGTCATTTCAGCTCAAACGGTAAAATTTCACCGTTCCTGGCCATATGAGACTGTTTTTCACAACGTTTGCCCTGAAAGTGCCAGGTACTGCAGATGAAAGAAACACACGGGAAAACTCAGCAAAATGCTTCTTCTAATGTAAAATAGTGTTTCCATGCTGGAAAAAGTCTTATTTTGACGCCAGCAACATATTTGATGCAAAGCTGTCATTTCAGCTCAAACGGTAAAATTTCACCGTTCCTGGCCATATGAGACTGTTTTTCACAACGTTTGCCCTGAAAGTGCCAGGTACTGCAGATGAAAGAAACACACGGGAAAACTCAGCAAAATGCTTCTTCTAATGTAAAATAGTGTTTCCATGCTGGAAAAAGTCTTATTTTGACGCCAGCAACATATTTGATGCAAAGCTGTCATTTCAGCTCAAACGGTAAAATTTCACCGTTCCTGGCCATATGAGACTGTTTTTCACAACGTTTGCCCTGAAAGTGCCAGGTACTGCAGATGAAAGAAACACACGGGAAAACTCAGCAAAATGCTTCTTCTAATGTAAAATAGTGTTTCCATGCTGGAAAAAGTCTTATTTTGACGCCAGCAACATATTTGATGCAAAGCTGTCATTTCAGCTCAAACGGTAAAATTTCACCGTTCCTGGCCATATGAGACTGTTTTTCACAACGTTTGCCCTGAAAGTGCCAGGTACTGCAGATGAAAGAAACACACGGGAAAACTCAGCAAAATGCTTCTTCTAATGTAAAATAGTGTTTCCATGCTGGAAAAAGTCTTATTTTGACGCCAGCAACATATTTGATGCAAAGCTGTCATTTCAGCTCAAACGGTAAAATTTCACCGTTCCTGGCCATATGAGACTGTTTTTCACAACGTTTGCCCTGAAAGTGCCAGGTACTGCAGATGAAAGAAACACACGGGAAAACTCAGCAAAATGCTTCTTCTAATGTAAAATAGTGTTTCCATGCTGGAAAAAGTCTTATTTTGACGCCAGCAACATATTTGATGCAAAGCTGTCATTTCAGCTCAAACGGTAAAATTTCACCGTTCCTGGCCATATGAGACTGTTTTTCACAACGTTTGCCCTGAAAGTGCCAGGTACTGCAGATGAAAGAAACACACGGGAAAACTCAGCAAAATGCTTCTTCTAATGTAAAATAGTGTTTCCATGCTGGAAAAAGTCTTATTTTGACGCCAGCAACATATTTGATGCAAAGCTGTCATTTCAGCTCAAACGGTAAAATTTCACCGTTCCTGGCCATATGAGACTGTTTTTCACAACGTTTGCCCTGAAAGTGCCAGGTACTGCAGATGAAAGAAACACACGGGAAAACTCAGCAAAATGCTTCTTCTAATGTAAAATAGTGTTTCCATGCTGGAAAAAGTCTTATTTTGACGCCAGCAACATATTTGATGAAAAGCTGTCATTTCAGCTCAAACGGTAAAATTTCACCGTTCCTGCCCATATGAGAGTGTTTTTCACAACGTTTGCCCTGAAAGTGCCAGGTACTGCAGATGACAGAAACATTCTTGAAAACTCAGCAAAATGCTTCTTCTAATGTAAAATAGTGTTTCCATGCTGGAAAAAGTCTTATTTTGACGCCAGCAACATATTTTAGACACACCGTTCATTTCAGCACTAACTGACTGAAACTTACCGTTTTAAGCGTTTCCAGCCATTCTCTGTGTGTCTGGGACACAGCGTGTGCCCTGAAAATGCCACGCAGTGCAAATCACAGAAACATACTTGAAAACTCAGCAAAATGCTTCTTCTAATGTAAAATAGTGTTTCCATGCTGGAAAAAGTCTTATTTTGACGCCAGCAACATATTTGATGAAAAGCTGTCATTTCAGCTCAAACGGTAAAATTTCACCGTTCCTGGCCATATGAGACTGTTTTTCACAACGTTTGCCCTGAAAGTGCCAGGTACTGCAGATGAAAGAAACACACGGGAAAACTCTGCGAAATGCTTCTTCTAATGTAAAATAGTGTTTCCATGCTGGAAAAAGTCTTATTTTGACGCCAGCAACATATTTGATGCAAAGCTGTCATTTCAGCTCAAACGGTAAAATTTCACCGTTCCTGGCCATATGTGACTGTTTTTCACAACGTTTGCCCTGAAAGTGCCAGGTACTGCAGATGAAAGAAACACACGGGAAAACTCAGCAAAATGCTTCTTCTAATGTAAAATAGTGTTTCCATGCTGGAAAAAGTCTTATTTTGACGCCAGCAACATATTTGATGCAAAGCTGTCATTTCAGCTCAAACGGTAAAATTTCACCGTTCCTGGCCATATGAGACTGTTTTTCACAACGTTTGCCCTGAAAGTGCCAGGTACTGCAGATGAAAGAAACACACGGGAAAACTCAGCAAAATGCTTCTTCTAATGTAAAATAGTGTTTCCATGCTGGAAACAGTCTTATTTTGACGCCAGCAACATATTTGATGAAAAGCTGTCATTTCAGCTCAA
>NW_024469774.1:0-34113 GCF_017976425.1 Toxotes jaculatrix
ACAAAGCTGTCATTTCAGCTCAAACGGTAAAATTGGACCGTTCCTGGCCATTTGAGACTGTTTTTCACAACGTTTGCCCTGAAAGTGCCAGGTACTGCAGATGAAAGAAACACACGGGAAAACTCAGCAAAATGCTTCTTCTAATGTAAAATAGTGTTTCCATGCTGGAAACAGTCTTATTTTGACGCCAGCAACATATTTTAGACACACCGTTCATTTCAGCACTAACTGACAGAAACTTGCCGTTTTAAGCGTTTCCAGCCATTCTCTGTGTGTCTGGGACACAGCGTGTGCCCCGAAAATGCCACACAGTACAAATCACAGAAACATACTTGAAAACTCTGCAAAATGCTTCTTCTAATGTAAAATAGTGTTTCCATGCTGGAAACAGTCTTATTTTGACGCCAGCAACATTTTTTAGACACACCGTTCATTTCAGCACTAACTGACAGAAACTTGCCGTTTTAAGCGTTTCCAGCCATTCTCTGTGTGTCTGGGACACAGCGTGTGCCCCGAAAATGCCACACAGTACAAATCACAGAAACATACTTGAAAACTCTGCAAAATGCTTCTTCTAATGTAAAATAGTGTTTCCATGCTGGAAACAGTCTTATTTTGACGCCAGCAACATATTTGATACAAAGCTGTCATTTCAGCTCAAACGGTAAAATTGGACCGTTCCTGGCCATTTGAGACTGTTTTTCACAACGTTTGCCCTGAAAGTGCCAGGTACTGCAGATGAAAGAAACACACGGGAAAACTCAGCAAAATGCTTCTTCTAATGTAAAATAGTGTTTCCATGCTGGAAACAGTCTTATTTTGACGCCAGCAACATATTTGATACAAAGCTGTCATTTCAGCTCAAACGGTAAAATTGGACCGTTCCTGGCCATTTGAGACTGTTTTTCACAACGTTTGCCCTGAAAGTGCCAGGTACTGCAGATGAAAGAAACACACGGGAAAACTCTGCAAAATGCTTCTTCTAATGTAAAATAGTGTTTCCATGCTGGAAACAGTCTTATTTTGACGCCAGCAACATATTTTAGACACACCGTTCATTTCAGCACTAACTGACAGAAACTTGCCGTTTTAAGCGTTTCCAGCCATTCTCTGTGTGTCTGGGACACAGCGTGTGCCCCGAAAATGCCACACAGTACAAATCACAGAAACATACTTGAAAACTCTGCAAAATGCTTCTTCTAATGTAAAATAGTGTTTCCATGCTGGAAACAGTCTTATTTTGACGCCAGCAACATATTTGATACAAAGCTGTCATTTCAGCTCAAACGGTAAAATTGGACCGTTCCTGGCCATTTGAGACTGTTTTTCACAACGTTTGCCCTGAAAGTGCCAGGTACTGCAGATGAAAGAAACACACGGGAAAACTCTGCAAAATGCTTCTTCTAATGTAAAATAGTGTTTCCATGCTGGAAACAGTCTTATTTTGACGCCAGCAACATATTTGATACAAAGCTGTCATTTCAGCTCAAACGGTAAAATTGGACCGTTCCTGGCCATTTGAGACTGTTTTTCACAACGTTTGCCCTGAAAGTGCCAGGTACTGCAGATGAAAGAAACACACGGGAAAACTCTGCAAAATGCTTCTTCTAATGTAAAATAGTGTTTCCATGCTGGAAACAGTCTTATTTTGACGCCAGCAACATATTTGATACAAAGCTGTCATTTCAGCTCAAACGGTAAAATTGGACCGTTCCTGGCCATTTGAGACTGTTTTTCACAACGTTTGCCCTGAAAGTGCCAGGTACTGCAGATGAAAGAAACACACGGGAAAACTCTGCAAAATGCTTCTTCTAATGTAAAATAGTGTTTCCATGCTGGAAACAGTCTTATTTTGACGCCAGCAACATATTTGATACAAAGCTGTCATTTCAGCTCAAACGGTAAAATTGGACCGTTCCTGGCCATTTGAGACTGTTTTTCACAACGTTTGCCCTGAAAGTGCCAGGTACTGCAGATGAAAGAAACACACGGGAAAACTCAGCAAAATGCTTCTTCTAATGTAAAATAGTGTTTCCATGCTGGAAACAGTCTTATTTTGACGCCAGCAACATATTTGATACAAAGCTGTCATTTCAGCTCAAACGGTAAAATTGGACCGTTCCTGGCCATTTGAGACTGTTTTTCACAACGTTTGCCCTGAAAGTGCCAGGTACTGCAGATGAAAGAAACACACGGGAAAACTCAGCAAAATGCTTCTTCTAATGTAAAATAGTGTTTCCATGCTGGAAACAGTCTTATTTTGACGCCAGCAACATATTTTAGACACACCGTTCATTTCAGCACTAACTGACAGAAACTTGCCGTTTTAAGCGTTTCCAGCCATTCTCTGTGTGTCTGGGACACAGCGTGTGCCCCGAAAATGCCACACAGTACAAATCACAGAAACATACTTGAAAACTCTGCAAAATGCTTCTTCTAATGTAAAATAGTGTTTCCATGCTGGAAACAGTCTTATTTTGACGCCAGCAACATTTTTTAGACACACCGTTCATTTCAGCACTAACTGACAGAAACTTGCCGTTTTAAGCGTTTCCAGCCATTCTCTGTGTGTCTGGGACACAGCGTGTGCCCCGAAAATGCCACACAGTACAAATCACAGAAACATACTTGAAAACTCTGCAAAATGCTTCTTCTAATGTAAAATAGTGTTTCCATGCTGGAAACAGTCTTATTTTGACGCCAGCAACATATTTGATACAAAGCTGTCATTTCAGCTCAAACGGTAAAATTGGACCGTTCCTGGCCATTTGAGACTGTTTTTCACAACGTTTGCCCTGAAAGTGCCAGGTACTGCAGATGAAAGAAACACACGGGAAAACTCTGCAAAATGCTTCTTCTAATGTAAAATAGTGTTTCCATGCTGGAAACAGTCTTATTTTGACGCCAGCAACATATTTGATACAAAGCTGTCATTTCAGCTCAAACGGTAAAATTGGACCGTTCCTGGCCATTTGAGACTGTTTTTCACAACGTTTGCCCTGAAAGTGCCAGGTACTGCAGATGAAAGAAACACACGGGAAAACTCAGCAAAATGCTTCTTCTAATGTAAAATAGTGTTTCCATGCTGGAAACAGTCTTATTTTGACGCCAGCAACATATTTTAGACACACCGTTCATTTCAGCACTAACTGACAGAAACTTGCCGTTTTAAGCGTTTCCAGCCATTCTCTGTGTGTCTGGGACACAGCGTGTGCCCCGAAAATGCCACACAGTACAAATCACAGAAACATACTTGAAAACTCTGCAAAATGCTTCTTCTAATGTAAAATAGTGTTTCCATGCTGGAAACAGTCTTATTTTGACGCCAGCAACATTTTTTAGACACACCGTTCATTTCAGCACTAACTGACAGAAACTTGCCGTTTTAAGCGTTTCCAGCCATTCTCTGTGTGTCTGGGACACAGCGTGTGCCCCGAAAATGCCACACAGTACAAATCACAGAAACATACTTGAAAACTCTGCAAAATGCTTCT
Organism: Toxotes jaculatrix; assembly: GCF_017976425.1. Taxonomy (NCBI): domain Eukaryota; kingdom Metazoa; phylum Chordata; class Actinopteri; family Toxotidae; genus Toxotes; species Toxotes jaculatrix. The sequence continues at coordinate 3,495 of NW_024469774.1, forward strand.
TCTAATGTAAAATAGTGTTTCCATGCTGGAAACAGTCTTATTTTGACGCCAGCAACATATTTGATACAAAGCTGTCATTTCAGCTCAAACGGTAAAATTGGACCGTTCCTGGCCATTTGAGACTGTTTTTCACAACGTTTGCCCTGAAAGTGCCAGGTACTGCAGATGAAAGAAACACACGGGAAAACTCTGCAAAATGCTTCTTCTAATGTAAAATAGTGTTTCCATGCTGGAAACAGTCTTATTTTGACGCCAGCAACATATTTGATACAAAGCTGTCATTTCAGCTCAAACGGTAAAATTGGACCGTTCCTGGCCATTTGAGACTGTTTTTCACAACGTTTGCCCTGAAAGTGCCAGGTACTGCAGATGAAAGAAACACACGGGAAAACTCAGCAAAATGCTTCTTCTAATGTAAAATAGTGTTTCCATGCTGGAAACAGTCTTATTTTGACGCCAGCAACATATTTTAGACACACCGTTCATTTCAGCACTAACTGACAGAAACTTGCCGTTTTAAGCGTTTCCAGCCATTCTCTGTGTGTCTGGGACACAGCGTGTGCCCCGAAAATGCCACACAGTACAAATCACAGAAACATACTTGAAAACTCTGCAAAATGCTTCTTCTAATGTAAAATAGTGTTTCCATGCTGGAAACAGTCTTATTTTGACGCCAGCAACATTTTTTAGACACACCGTTCATTTCAGCACTAACTGACAGAAACTTGCCGTTTTAAGCGTTTCCAGCCATTCTCTGTGTGTCTGGGACACAGCGTGTGCCCCGAAAATGCCACACAGTACAAATCACAGAAACATACTTGAAAACTCTGCAAAATGCTTCTTCTAATGTAAAATAGTGTTTCCATGCTGGAAACAGTCTTATTTTGACGCCAGCAACATATTTGATACAAAGCTGTCATTTCAGCTCAAACGGTAAAATTGGACCGTTCCTGGCCATTTGAGACTGTTTTTCACAACGTTTGCCCTGAAAGTGCCAGGTACTGCAGATGAAAGAAACACACGGGAAAACTCTGCAAAATGCTTCTTCTAATGTAAAATAGTGTTTCCATGCTGGAAACAGTCTTATTTTGACGCCAGCAACATATTTGATACAAAGCTGTCATTTCAGCTCAAACGGTAAAATTGGACCGTTCCTGGCCATTTGAGACTGTTTTTCACAACGTTTGCCCTGAAAGTGCCAGGTACTGCAGATGAAAGAAACACACGGGAAAACTCTGCAAAATGCTTCTTCTAATGTAAAATAGTGTTTCCATGCTGGAAACAGTCTTATTTTGACGCCAGCAACATATTTGATACAAAGCTGTCATTTCAGCTCAAACGGTAAAATTGGACCGTTCCTGGCCATTTGAGACTGTTTTTCACAACGTTTGCCCTGAAAGTGCCAGGTACTGCAGATGAAAGAAACACACGGGAAAACTCTGCAAAATGCTTCTTCTAATGTAAAATAGTGTTTCCATGCTGGAAACAGTCTTATTTTGACGCCAGCAACATATTTGATACAAAGCTGTCATTTCAGCTCAAACGGTAAAATTGGACCGTTCCTGGCCATTTGAGACTGTTTTTCACAACGTTTGCCCTGAAAGTGCCAGGTACTGCAGATGAAAGAAACACACGGGAAAACTCAGCAAAATGCTTCTTCTAATGTAAAATAGTGTTTCCATGCTGGAAACAGTCTTATTTTGACGCCAGCAACATATTTGATACAAAGCTGTCATTTCAGCTCAAACGGTAAAATTGGACCGTTCCTGGCCATTTGAGACTGTTTTTCACAACGTTTGCCCTGAAAGTGCCAGGTACTGCAGATGAAAGAAACACACGGGAAAACTCAGCAAAATGCTTCTTCTAATGTAAAATAGTGTTTCCATGCTGGAAACAGTCTTATTTTGACGCCAGCAACATATTTTAGACACACCGTTCATTTCAGCACTAACTGACAGAAACTTGCCGTTTTAAGCGTTTCCAGCCATTCTCTGTGTGTCTGGGACACAGCGTGTGCCCCGAAAATGCCACACAGTACAAATCACAGAAACATACTTGAAAACTCTGCAAAATGCTTCTTCTAATGTAAAATAGTGTTTCCATGCTGGAAACAGTCTTATTTTGACGCCAGCAACATTTTTTAGACACACCGTTCATTTCAGCACTAACTGACAGAAACTTGCCGTTTTAAGCGTTTCCAGCCATTCTCTGTGTGTCTGGGACACAGCGTGTGCCCCGAAAATGCCACACAGTACAAATCACAGAAACATACTTGAAAACTCTGCAAAATGCTTCTTCTAATGTAAAATAGTGTTTCCATGCTGGAAACAGTCTTATTTTGACGCCAGCAACATATTTGATACAAAGCTGTCATTTCAGCTCAAACGGTAAAATTGGACCGTTCCTGGCCATTTGAGACTGTTTTTCACAACGTTTGCCCTGAAAGTGCCAGGTACTGCAGATGAAAGAAACACACGGGAAAACTCTGCAAAATGCTTCTTCTAATGTAAAATAGTGTTTCCATGCTGGAAACAGTCTTATTTTGACGCCAGCAACATATTTGATACAAAGCTGTCATTTCAGCTCAAACGGTAAAATTGGACCGTTCCTGGCCATTTGAGACTGTTTTTCACAACGTTTGCCCTGAAAGTGCCAGGTACTGCAGATGAAAGAAACACACGGGAAAACTCAGCAAAATGCTTCTTCTAATGTAAAATAGTGTTTCCATGCTGGAAACAGTCTTATTTTGACGCCAGCAACATATTTTAGACACACCGTTCATTTCAGCACTAACTGACAGAAACTTGCCGTTTTAAGCGTTTCCAGCCATTCTCTGTGTGTCTGGGACACAGCGTGTGCCCCGAAAATGCCACACAGTACAAATCACAGAAACATACTTGAAAACTCTGCAAAATGCTTCTTCTAATGTAAAATAGTGTTTCCATGCTGGAAACAGTCTTATTTTGACGCCAGCAACATTTTTTAGACACACCGTTCATTTCAGCACTAACTGACAGAAACTTGCCGTTTTAAGCGTTTCCAGCCATTCTCTGTGTGTCTGGGACACAGCGTGTGCCCCGAAAATGCCACACAGTACAAATCACAGAAACATACTTGAAAACTCTGCAAAATGCTTCTTCTAATGTAAAATAGTGTTTCCATGCTGGAAACAGTCTTATTTTGACGCCAGCAACATATTTGATACAAAGCTGTCATTTCAGCTCAAACGGTAAAATTGGACCGTTCCTGGCCATTTGAGACTGTTTTTCACAACGTTTGCCCTGAAAGTGCCAGGTACTGCAGATGAAAGAAACACACGGGAAAACTCTGCAAAATGCTTCTTCTAATGTAAAATAGTGTTTCCATGCTGGAAACAGTCTTATTTTGACGCCAGCAACATATTTGATACAAAGCTGTCATTTCAGCTCAAACGGTAAAATTGGACCGTTCCTGGCCATTTGAGACTGTTTTTCACAACGTTTGCCCTGAAAGTGCCAGGTACTGCAGATGAAAGAAACACACGGGAAAACTCAGCAAAATGCTTCTTCTAATGTAAAATAGTGTTTCCATGCTGGAAACAGTCTTATTTTGACGCCAGCAACATATTTTAGACACACCGTTCATTTCAGCACTAACTGACAGAAACTTGCCGTTTTAAGCGTTTCCAGCCATTCTCTGTGTGTCTGGGACACAGCGTGTGCCCCGAAAATGCCACACAGTACAAATCACAGAAACATACTTGAAAACTCTGCAAAATGCTTCTTCTAATGTAAAATAGTGTTTCCATGCTGGAAACAGTCTTATTTTGACGCCAGCAACATTTTTTAGACACACCGTTCATTTCAGCACTAACTGACAGAAACTTGCCGTTTTAAGCGTTTCCAGCCATTCTCTGTGTGTCTGGGACACAGCGTGTGCCCCGAAAATGCCACACAGTACAAATCACAGAAACATACTTGAAAACTCTGCAAAATGCTTCTTCTAATGTAAAATAGTGTTTCCATGCTGGAAACAGTCTTATTTTGACGCCAGCAACATATTTGATACAAAGCTGTCATTTCAGCTCAAACGGTAAAATTGGACCGTTCCTGGCCATTTGAGACTGTTTTTCACAACGTTTGCCCTGAAAGTGCCAGGTACTGCAGATGAAAGAAACACACGGGAAAACTCTGCAAAATGCTTCTTCTAATGTAAAATAGTGTTTCCATGCTGGAAACAGTCTTATTTTGACGCCAGCAACATATTTGATACAAAGCTGTCATTTCAGCTCAAACGGTAAAATTGGACCGTTCCTGGCCATTTGAGACTGTTTTTCACAACGTTTGCCCTGAAAGTGCCAGGTACTGCAGATGAAAGAAACACACGGGAAAACTCAGCAAAATGCTTCTTCTAATGTAAAATAGTGTTTCCATGCTGGAAACAGTCTTATTTTGACGCCAGCAACATATTTGATACAAAGCTGTCATTTCAGCTCAAACGGTAAAATTGGACCGTTCCTGGCCATTTGAGACTGTTTTTCACAACGTTTGCCCTGAAAGTGCCAGGTACTGCAGATGAAAGAAACACACGGGAAAACTCAGCAAAATGCTTCTTCTAATGTAAAATAGTGTTTCCATGCTGGAAACAGTCTTATTTTGACGCCAGCAACATATTTTAGACACACCGTTCATTTCAGCACTAACTGACAGAAACTTGCCGTTTTAAGCGTTTCCAGCCATTCTCTGTGTGTCTGGGACACAGCGTGTGCCCCGAAAATGCCACACAGTACAAATCACAGAAACATACTTGAAAACTCTGCAAAATGCTTCTTCTAATGTAATATAGTGTTTCCATGCTGGAAACAGTCTTATTTTGACGCCAGCAACATATTTGATACAAAGCTGTCATTTCAGCTCAAACGGTAAAATTGGACCGTTCCTGGCCATTTGAGACTGTTTTTCACAACGTTTGCCCTGAAAGTGCCAGGTACTGCAGATGAAAGAAACACACGGGAAAACTCAGCAAAATGCTTCTTCTAATGTAAAATAGTGTTTCCATGCTGGAAACAGTCTTATTTTGACGCCAGCAACATATTTGATACAAAGCTTTCATTTCAGCTCAAACGGTAAAATTGGACCGTTCCTGGCCATTTGAGACTGTTTTTCACAACGTTTGCCCTGAAAGTGCCAGGTACTGCAGATGAAAGAAACACACGGGAAAACTCAGCAAAATGCTTCTTCTAATGTAAAATAGTGTTTCCATGCTGGAAACAGTCTTATTTTGACGCCAGCAACATATTTTAGACACACCGTTCATTTCAGCACTAACTGACAGAAACTTGCCGTTTTAAGCGTTTCCAGCCATTCTCTGTGTGTCTGGGACACAGCGTGTGCCCCGAAAATGCCACACAGTACAAATCACAGAAACATACTTGAAAACTCTGCAAAATGCTTCTTCTAATGTAAAATAGTGTTTCCATGCTGGAAACAGTCTTATTTTGACGCCAGCAACATATTTTAGACACACCGTTCATTTCAGCACTAACTGACAGAAACTTGCCGTTTTAAGTGTTTCCAGCCATTCCGTGCTTCTGGGACACAGCGTGTGCCCTGAAAATGCCACACAGTACAAATCCCAGAAACATACTTGAAAACTCTGCGAAATGCTTCTTCTAATGTAAAATAGTGTTTCCATGCTGGAAAAAGTCTTATTTTGACGCCAGTAGCACATTTGATACAAAGCTGTCATTTCAGCTCAAACGGTAAAATTTCACCGTTCCTGGCCATATGAGACTGTTTTTCACAACGTTTGCCCTGAAAGTGCCAGGTACTGCAGATGAAAGAAACACACGGGAAAACTCAGCAAAATGCTTCTTTTAATGTAAAATAGTGTTTCCATGCTGGAAACAGTCTTATTTTGACGCCAGCAACATATTTTAGACACACCGTTCATTTCAGCACTAACTGACAGAAACTTGCCGTTTTAAGTGTTTCCAGGCATTCCGTGCTTCTGGGACACAGCGTGTGCCCCGAACATGCCACACAGTACAAATCACAGAAACATACTTGAAAACTCTGCGAAATGCTTCTTCTAATGTAAAATAGTGTTTCCATGCTGGAAACAGTCTTATTTTGACGCCAGCAACATATTTTAGACACAGCATTCATTTCAGCTCAAACATTACAGTTATAAGCGTTTCCAGACAAGATGAGCGACTTTATCACAACGTCTACTGTTAAATGCCAAATACTACACATAATAGAAACACACTTGAAAACTCCCCAAAATACTTCTTCTAGTTGACAACACTGTTTCCATGCTGGAAAAAATCTTATTTTGACGCGAGCAACATATTTCATACACACCTTTCATTTCAATTCTAGCGTTAGAATTTTACCGTTCCAGCCCGTTTCAGATTGTCTTTTTCCCAGCGTCTGCTTGAAAATTTCACATACTTGGGATCACACAAACATACTGGAAAACTCTGCAAAATACTTCTTCTAGTTGACAACAGTGTTTCTATGCTGGAAAAAGTCTAATTTTAACGCCAGCTGGTAGTTTCACAATCACCTTTCATTTCAGCTCTAACGGTACAGTTATAATATTTTCAGCTTTCTTTTTCACAAAGCCATCCCTGAAAATACCAAATTGCAGATGAGGGAAACACAGTGGAAAACTCACTTTCGTTGTCGGCCATGGCTATCAGCTACAGCTTGACTAAAAAAGCTAGGCCTGTAAAGAAAAAAAATTTCAGCTTCAACTGACTTCGCATTACAGTTATAGCGATTTCAGTCCATATGAATGTCTTTTTCACAAAGCTTGCCCTGAAAATGCCATACTGCAGATCACACAAAGACACTGGAAAACTCTGGAAGATGCTTCTTCTAATTTAAAATAGTGTTTCCATGATGAAAAAACTCTTATTGTGACACCAGCAGCAAGTTTCACACTCACCTTTCATTTCAGTTCTAACGATCCAGTTGTAGCGTTTTAATCCCATCTGAACATCTTTTTCACAAAGCCTTCCTTGAAAATACCACATTGCAGATGAGGGAAACACAGAGGGAAACTCACTTTCGTTGTCGGCTATGGCTACCCGGTACATCTGGACTAATAAAGCGACGTTAGTGAAAAAACAAAAAAAAACAGCACTGCTCATACTTGGCCAGGATTGGTTGGTTACGTTCAAAGGAAGAGCGACCTTAGTTGCCAAGGAAACAAAACAACACTAGCCGCTACACCTGGACTAAAAAAGCGAGGCTAGTGGAAAAAAAAAACACAGCACTACTCGTATTTCGCCATGATTGGTTGGTCACGTTCAAAGGAAGCGCGATGTTAGTTGCCCAGAGGAAAAAACTACTTCTCATGCATCTGTGCGCACGCATAGATCTGCAAATTAATAGAATGTGCCCTATAGATCTAATAACGTCATATCCTACATGGTGTAGGATAGGGTACACTGTACTTACGTTAATTAATGTAAAAATAATTACAGTAATTTACTGGACACGTTTTACAGTTTTTTGCTGTGTATAAATTACAGCAATGTATGTTAATTGTATATTTGTTTACAATATTATCATGTATTCCATTCATATTACATGAGTTCCCTGGCAACTAATGTTGCCAGTAAATAGCTGTTACTTATTCATAATTCAGTATCTTACTGTAGAATGGGTTCACAGTTAATTTTTTTTCACATTTAGCAAATTAGGCACGCTGTGGCTGCTGATAATCCAAAATATATCAACACTACTTTAGATTATCTTGAGCTGTTAAATAAAAAAGTGATGAAAAAACATTTATTAGGACTCAATACAGTGTTTATTATATTATGCAATTATATTCAATACAGTGTGGTGTGTGATTGCACACCAGATGTGTATGAAATGTATTAAACTTAAGGTAACTTTCCTTTTTATTAGCCAATAAGCATGTGCATGGAAAGCATAAACCCAGGACAGACTGCACAAGACCATTGCAGCATAGTCATTCATGGTCAACTCAAATGTGTAGCAACGTCAAACATGTAACTTGTAAAAAGCTTATTTTGAAACCACTTTTATTAAAGAAATACCATGTGCCATTTTCCTTGCAACAGAGTCAAAGCCATTCATAGTCCGTTAATCTTTTGAGAATTGCAGAGACATGAGGGCTGACACTGTTGTTACTCTTCTCGTGCACCTTCCCACTTCCTGGACTGATCCACTTGGTCATCTTTGTGCCAGAGGTTGGGTTGATCCTGATGAAGCATCTAAAGTCACAAAATCAGAGAAAAAGACATTTAATGAAATACATTGTTTGAAGAGACAGCAGAACCCATCAAGTTTTGGAGAATAGCTTAACATTTTTCCAAATATGCAAAACTTCAAAACAAAAATTTGCATTAATTGCAGATGTTCCATCCATGCAAGCTAAAACAGAAAGAAGCTTTGCAATGCAATACAATGGAAATGCAGGGAATTGAATAAAAATTACACCATATGTTATTCATAATGAAAAATGTAACTAAATAATAATCCACTGGCATTCCCTTTGAAGCACTTACCTTTGGATGAATTCAAGTGTGCACGAGGCCTCCTCTTGGTACACCAGATTGAAGACGCAATAGCATGAGAAAAACACTGCCATTCCAGCCACAATTTTCTGGTGTGGACCCACAACCACTTGTCCCTCAATGCTACGCATCCAGCTCATTGGCATGAGAACATCACCTAAACATAAATAAACATTTGCTTTATTATTGTTCTTTTGGCATTTTTAGATATTCTTTCTGTTGCTTTTCCTGTTGCCCTTCCACATGAACATATCCATAGATTAAACTAATTCATATTAATCTCTAGTTTTGCAACAGACTAGAAAATACACTACATAAGACGATGGACTAGTATTTTGCTATCCACTTAGTACAGCAAGAATAGTAAACTTAACTTACATGAGTTCCCTGAGGTGCTATATTAGCACAGATGTTGTACTGAATCTCAACTATGTTAAATTTTAAAATCTCACACAAGAAAACATTTTCAGCAATATAAATGTAACAGACAAATTTTTACCTAAAAATTGTCTTCACAGATGTGTGGTGATGATCACTGTGCCTTCTGCAGTAACGCTCACCGCCCAGGGTTTTCCTCTGCACCTGTAGCAAGGGGACAGTTCAACAGCAAAATATGCATGCTTAATTAGACTGGTTACTGATGAGGTTGAACAATTTAACTGCTTAGCCAATGTTAATTGTGCCTTTTTTCTATAACATAATCTTACCCAATATCAGATATAACTATCTCTGCCCAGATGGATTCCTCCAAGGTTCCACTCCAGACTGATTCACTTGGTGGAGCTGTAAGAGATGACTGATTGCTTGATTGGACTTCCATGCAATAAGAATAGCTGATATTGGCACATTAATTATATATAACTTCAGTTTCAGATGTCAACAATTTAATTCTTAATCACAATTCAAGTTATGACATCTTTAGTTAAATTTGTACTCAATTCAATTTCTATCTTTTCTCTCTCGCTTTCACATGCAGATGACTGATGTTTGACAGCAAAACCTTACTTTTTAATAGACACAATTTTGGACTTAAGAGCAGGGATATATCAGATTCTTAGCAACAACCCTCTTCCAGTTCAAATTAAACCCAATAAAAACTCAGAGCCACAGTGGCTGCTGAGCTAATGAGTCAATGTTAAATATTACCCGAGCTCAAGCTCACACAGTGTTTAAAGCGTGTGTGCTACTGTAACTGCAGCATAAACTGCCATGTTGAGCTTGCAAAACAGAGGAAAACCGCCCTGACTTAGTACCTCTGCAATGTCATACTAACGTGTAACATAATGCCATAACGTGTAACTTGACAACTATAAACAATGGGCTGTCGCTCCAACAGTTTTCTAAACCTGGAGGGTTTTAGATAATGTGTTGGCAATCGCTCTGTCCTGAAGGTGACAGGGCTAATGCAGGCAGCTAGCGTTAGCTTAACTTAACCAGTTTTTCGCTAGCTAACGTTTGCAAAAACAGTGCAGTCTGCGTCCCACAACCCGTATATTCCGTATAAAACGCGACTAAGATAAATAAAATAACGTGATAATACCGTCACTATCAAAAATAAAGAATCATTATACTTACCAAAATGCTGGTTTTGCAGCTTCCTCTTCACCGCTCTATTGCCTGCTTCTGTCTGTTGGCAACATGCATATTCTTTAAATTAAACGTGTAAAACCAGTCTGATATACAGACAAATTATATTGTATGAAGTTATCGTTTGAATAACATTTGAATTTTGTAGGCTAATAACGTGTTACTTACACTTTATTGACTTGATGGATCGGGTTCTTCGGGAAATTACAGAAATTTGTTACAGTGTATTAGATCGTGAAGGATTAAAAAATGTTGAGGATCTGCCAGAGGAGAGAGATCGTATTATCATCTATAATGCACATTCTATTAATTGCAGCTCTATGCGTGCGCACAGATGCATGAGAAGTTTTTTTTTTTTTTTTAAATCTGGGCTTCGCGCATCCTTTGAACGTGACCAACCAATCATGGCGAAGTATGAGAAGTGCTGTTTTTTTTTTTTTCACTAACCTCGCTTTTTTAGTCCAGGTGTACCAGCTACTTTTGTTTTTTTCTCCGGGCAGCTAACGTCGCTCTTCCTTTGAACGTGACCAACCAATCATAGCGAAGTATGAGCACTGCTTTTCTTTTTTTTTTCACTAGCCTCCTTTTTTTGTCCAGATGTAGCGGTAGCCATAGCCGACAACGAAAGTGAGTTTTCCTCTGTGTTTCCTTTAACTGCAATGTGGTATTTTCAAGGAAGGCTTGGTGAAAATGATGTCCACATGGGTAGAAAACGCTAGAACGGGATCGTTAGAGCTGCAACGAAAGGTGAGTGTGAAATTTGCTGCTCAGGCCTGGACTGGTAATCTGGCATACCGGGCATTTTCCCGGTGGGCCGACAGTCCTCGGGCCGATGCTGTTTGTTTGTTTTTTTGTTTTGTTTTTGTTTTTGTTTTTTAGACTTAGAGACTGGGTTTAGAGGGTGTGGCAATATATCTTCAATATAGACAGTGGACTAAACCAATCAGGATATAGTAGTTTACGAGAGCGGCCCCACCCCTTTCTATGCACTGATCCCGGCCAGTTTAGTGTTGAGCGTGGAAACATGGAGAAGCGGAAGAAAGGAGGTGCGGAGAGGTTGCGGGCTAAAAGATTAAAAATAATCTCGCTATAGAAGCTGCAAAATGTACTAAAATAAAAGACATAATCTCTGGAGGGGCTGCTGTAGCCTCCAGGGAGAGGAGCAGCCAGAGGCTGTTGACAGGGAACCCGAGGGACAGAGTGACCAGGGAAGTGTAGCACAGGCGCAGCGGGTAAGCAGGTAGTAATGTTAAGATAATACCGGGACTTTTAGGTGATGGACAGGCATGAAACTCGCTCACCTTTCGGCGAAATTCGCCGTTCTGAAGCCAAATCAGGTGACCTACGTGAAACGTGTAGAATTACATGAGAATGGAGAGCAATGAATAATGTTCTTATTTCCTGTCGCAGCAGTTGCCTTAAATTGTGTTTTGTTTTCGTTCCGTGTGTGTGTGTTTTTTTTTTTTACAATATCAATGCAGTTAGTATAAGATTTTTCAGATTCTTATCAAAAAATAAAAATGTAACCTAAAGATACTACATGTTTTGATGGTTTAGATAGTTGCACAGTTTTTCCAGGTAGTTCCAAATGTATTTTTAATTTGTTTCTTTTAGGTTTTCTATTTATCACTTAATAAATTGTAATAATCTGTCCCTCTCTTCCTGTCTAGTCAAGCCAGGCTTTTGAGGTAGCAGTTGAGGAGAGAGAAGAGAGAGTGTTATAATATTTCTGAAATCTATTCCAAATATCTGAAGCTGTCATTTACTGGGGGCTCTCCTCTCTCCACTTCCAGGTGGACTGTCAGCCAACATGCACCTGACCTTGTGCGCAAGAAGCATTTTAAATAAACCATTGAATGTGTAGTTACTGCGAGTTTGCTGGTGGTTTTTGTGAGCTGGGATTTTTCCTTTAAATGTTGCGACATGGTTTCCTCTGGACCAAGACGTAACAATAGTAAAATACATTGCTTCGGGGAACGCATACATAAATTAGTCTGTTGTGCACCGCTAATTATGAGGGGCCGGTCTAACCAGGGCCGTTTTTTGTCCCAGTCCAGTCCTGTTGCTGCTGCTGTCAAAATTAGAGTTTTTCAGCATGGAAACAGTATTTTCAATTAGAGGAAGCATTTTGCAGAATTTTCCCGTATGTTTGTGTGATCCCCAGTATGTGAAATTTTCAGGACAGACGCTGGGAAAAAGAAGATCTGGAACGGTAAAATTCTAACGCTAGAGCTGAAATGAAAGGTGTGTATAAAATATGTTGCTGGAGTCAAAATAAGACTTTTTCCAGCATGGAAACAGTGTTGTCAACTAGAAGAAGTATTTTGCAGAGTTTTCCAGTATGTTTCTGTCATTTGCACTGTGTGGCATTTTCAGGGCACACGCTGGGAAAAGACCATCTGGAACTGGCTGGAACGCTAAAATTCCAACGCTAGAGCTGAAAGGAACGGTGTGTCTAAAATATGTTGCTGGCGTCAAAATAAGACTTTTTCCAGCATGGAAACACTATTTTACATTAGAAGAAGCATTTGGCAGAGTTTTCAAGTATGTTTCTGTGATTTGTACTGTGTGGCATTTTCAGGGCACACGCTGTGTCCCAGACACACGGAGAATGGCTGGAAACGCTTAAAACGGCAAGTTTCTGTCAGTTAGTGCTGAAATGAACGGTGTGTCTAAAATATGTTGCTGGCGTCAAAATAAGACTGTTTCCAGCATGGAAACACTATTTTACATTAGAAGAAGCATTTTGCAGAGTTTTCCCGTGTGTTTCTTTCATCTGCAGTACCTGGCACTTTCAGGGCAAACGTTGTGAAAAACAGTCTCATATGGCCAGGAACGGTGAAATTTTACCGTTTGAGCTGAAATGACAGCTTTGCATCAAATATGTTGCTGGCGTCAAAATAAGACTTTTTCCAGCATGGAAACACTATTTTACATTAGAAGAAGCATTTGGCAGAGTTTTCAAGTATGTTTCTGTGATTTGTACTGTGTGGCATTTTCAGGGCACACGCTGTGTCCCAGACACACGGAGAATGGCTGGAAACGCTTAAAACGGCAAGTTTCAGTCAGTTAGTGCTGAAATGAACGGTGTGTCTAAAATATGTTGCTGGCGTCAAAATAAGACTGTTTCCAGCATGGAAACACAATTTTACATTAGAAGAAGCATTTTGCAGAGTTTTCCCGTGTGTTTCTTTCATCTGCAGTACCTGGCACTTTCAGGGCAAACGTTGTGAAAAACAGTCTCATATGGCCAGGAACGGTGAAATTTTACCGTTTGAGCTGAAATGACAGCTTTGCATCAAATATGTTGCTGGCGTCAAAATAAGACTTTTTCCAGCATGGAAACACTATTTTACATTAGAAGAAGCATTTGGCAGAGTTTTCCCGTGTGTTTCTTTCATCTGCAGTACCTGGCACTTTCAGGGCAAACGTTGTGAAAAACAGTCTCATATGGCCAGGAACGGTGAAATTTTACCGTTTGAGCTGAAATGACAGCTTTGCATCAAATATGTTGCTGGCGTCAAAATAAGACTTTTTCCAGCATGGAAACACTATTTTACATTAGAAGAAGCATTTGGCAGAGTTTTCCCGTGTGTTTCTTTCATCTGCAGTACCTGGCACTTTCAGGGCAAACGTTGTGAAAAACAGTCTCATATGGCCAGGAACGGTGAAATTTTACCGTTTGAGCTGAAATGACAGCTTTGCATCAAATATGTTGCTGGCGTCAAAATAAGACTTTTTCCAGCATGGAAACACTATTTTACATTAGAAGAAGCATTTGGCAGAGTTTTCAAGTATGTTTCTGTGATTTGTACTGTGTGGCATTTTCAGGGCACACGCTGTGTCCCAGACACACGGAGAATGGCTGGAAACGCTTAAAACGGCAAGTTTCAGTCAGTTAGTGCTGAAATGAACGGTGTGTCTAAAATATGTTGCTGGCGTCAAAATAAGACTGTTTCCAGCATGGAAACACTATTTTACATTAGAAGAAGCATTTTGCAGAGTTTTCCCGTGTGTTTCTTTCATCTGCAGTACCTGGCACTTTCAGGGCAAACGTTGTGAAAAACAGTCTCATATGGCCAGGAACGGTGAAATTTTACCGTTTGAGCTGAAATGACAGCTTTGCATCAAATATGTTGCTGGCGTCAAAATAAGACTTTTTCCAGCATGGAAACACTTATTTTACATTAGAAGAAGCATTTTGCAGAGTTTTCCCGTGTGTTTCTTTCATCTGCAGTACCTGGCACTTTCAGGGCAAACGTTGTGAAAAACAGTCTCATATGGCCAGGAACGGTGAAATTTTACCGTTTGAGCTGAAATGACAGCTTTGCATCAAATATGTTGCTGGCGTCAAAATAAGACTTTTTCAGCATGGAAACACTATTTTACATTAGAAGAAGCATTTTGCAGAGTTTTCCCGTGTGTTTCTTTCATCTGCAGTACCTGGCACTTTCAGGGCAAACGTTGTGAAAAACAGTCTCATATGGCCAGGAACGGTGAAATTTTACCGTTTGAGCTGAAATGACAGCTTTGCATCAAATATGTTGCTGGCGTCAAAATAAGACTTTTTCCAGCATGGAAACACTATTTTACATTAGAAGAAGCATTTTGCAGAGTTTTCCCGTGTGTTTCTTTCATCTGCAGTACCTGGCACTTTCAGGGCAAACGTTGTGAAAAACAGTCTCATATGGCCAGGAACGGTGAAATTTTACCGTTTGAGCTGAAATGACAGCTTTGCATCAAATATGTTGCTGGCGTCAAAATAAGACTTTTTCCAGCATGGAAACACTATTTTACATTAGAAGAAGCATTTTGCTGAGTTTTCCCGTGTGTTTCTTTCATCTGCAGTACCTGGCACTTTCAGGGCAAACGTTGTGAAAAACAGTCTCATATGGCCAGGAACGGTGAAATTTTACCGTTTGAGCTGAAATGACAGCTTTGCATCAAATATGTTGCTGGCGTCAAAATAAGACTTTTTCCAGCATGGAAACACTATTTTACATTAGAAGAAGCATTTTGCTGAGTTTTCCCGTGTGGTTTCTTTCATCTGCAGTACCTGGCACTTTCAGGGCAAACGTTGTGAAAAACAGTCTCATATGGCCAGGAACGGTGAAATTTTACCGTTTGAGCTGAAATGACAGCTTTGCATCAAATATGTTGCTGGCGTCAAAATAGACTTTTTCCAGCATGGAAACACTATTTTACATTAGAAGAAGCATTTGGCAGAGTTTTCAAGTATGTTTCTGTGATTTGTACTGTGTGGCATTTTCAGGGCACACGCTGTGTCCCAGACACACGGAGAATTGGCTGGAAACGCTTAAAACGGCAAGTTTCAGTCAGTTAGTGCTGAAATGAACGGGTGTGTCTAAAATATGTTGCTGGCGTCAAAATAAGACTGTTTCCAGCATGGAAACACTATTTTACATTAGAAGAAGCATTTTGCTGAGTTTTCCCGTGTGTTTCTTTCATCTGCAGTACCTGGCACTTTCAGGGCAAACGTTGTGAAAAACAGTCTCATATGGCCAGAACGGTGAAATTTTACCGTTTGAGCTGAAATGACAGCTTTGCATCAAATATGTTGCTGGCGTCAAAATAAGACTTTTTCCAGCATGGAAACACTATTTTACATTAGAAGAAGCATTTTGCAGAGTTTTTCCCGTGTGTTTCTTTCATCTGCAGTACCTGGCACTTTCAGGGCAAACGTTGTGAAAAACAGTCTCATATGGCCAGGAACGGTGAAATTTTACCGTTTGAGCTGAAATGACAGCTTTGCATCAAATATGTTGCTGGCGTCAAAATAAGACTTTTTTCCAGCATGGAAACACTATTTTACATTAAGAAAAGCATTTGGCAGAGTTTTCAAGTATGTTTCTGTGATTTGTACTGTGTGGGCATTTTCAGGGCACACGCTGTGTCCCAGACACACGGAGAATGGCTGGAAACGCTTAAAACGGCAAGTTTCAGTCAGTTAGTGCTGAAATGAACGGTGTGTCTAAAATATGTTGCTGGCGTCAAAATAAGACTGTTTCCAGCATGGAAACACAATTTTACATAGAAGAAGCATTTTGCAGAGTTTTCCCGTGGTGTTTTCTTTCATCTGCAGTACCTGCACTTTCAGGGCAAACGTTGTGAAAAACAGTCCTCATATGGCCAGGAACGGTGAAATTTTACGTTTGAGCTGAAATGACAGCTTTGCATCAAATATGTTGCTGGCGTCAAAATAAGACTTTTTCCAGCATGGAAACACTATTTTACATTAGAAGAAGCATTTTGCAGAGTTTTCCCGTGTGTTTCTTTCATCTGCAGTACCTGGCACTTTCAGGGCAAACGTTGTGAAAAACAGTCTCATATGGCCAGGAACGGTGAAATTTTACCGTTTGAGCTGAAATGACAGCTTTGCATCAAATATGTTGCTGGCGTCAAAATAAGACTTTTTCCAGCATGGAAACACTATTTTACATTAGAAGAAGCATTTGGCAGAGTTTTCAAGTATGTTTCTGTGATTTGTACTGTGTGGCATTTTCAGGGCACACGCTGTGTCCCAGACACACGGAGAATGGCTGGAAACGCTTAAAACGGCAAGTTTCAGTCAGTTAGTGCTGAAATGAACGGTGTGTCTAAAATATGTTGCTGGCGTCAAAATAAGACTGTTTCCAGCATGGAAACACTATTTTACATTAGAAGAAGCATTTTGCAGAGTTTTCCCGTGTGTTTCTTTCATCTGCAGTACCTGGCACTTTCAGGGCAAACGTTGTGAAAAACAGTCTCATATGGCCAGGAACGGTGAAATTTTACCGTTTGAGCTGAAATGACAGCTTTGCATCAAATATGTTGCTGGCGTCAAAATAAGACTTTTTCCAGCATGGAAACACTATTTTACATTAGAAGAAGCATTTTGCAGAGTTTTCCCGTGTGTTTCTTTCATCTGCAGTACCTGGCACTTTCAGGGCAAACGTTGTGAAAAACAGTCTCATATGGCCAGGAACGGTGAAATTTTACCGTTTGAGCTGAAATGACAGCTTTGCATCAAATATGTTGCTGGCGTCAAAATAAGACTTTTTCCAGCATGGAAACACTATTTTACATTAGAAGAAGCATTTGGCAGAGTTTTCAAGTATGTTTCTGTGATTTGTACTGTGTGGCATTTTCAGGGCACACGCTGTGTCCCAGACACACGGAGAATGGCTGGAAACGCTTTAAACGGCAAGTTTCAGTCAGTTAGTGCTGAAATGAACGGTGTGTCTAAAATATGTTGCTGGCGTCAAAATAAGGACTGTTTCCAGCATGGAAACACTATTTTACATTAGAAGAAGCATTTTGCTGAGTTTTCCCGTGTGTTTCTTTCATCTGCAGTACCTGGCACTTTCAGGGCAAACGTTGTGAAAAACAGTCTCATATGGCCAGGAACGGTGAAATTTTACCGTTTGAGCTGAAATGACAGCTTTGCATCAAATATGTTGCTGGCGTCAAAATAAGACTTTTTCCAGCATGGAAACACTATTTTACATTAGAAGAAGCATTTTGCAGAGTTTTCCCGTGTGTTTCTTTCATCTGCAGTACCTGGCACTTTCAGGGCAAACGTTGTGAAAAACAGTCTCATATGGCCAGGAACGGTGAAATTTTACCGTTTGAGCTGAAATGACAGCTTTGCATCAAATATGTTGCTGGCGTCAAAATAAGACTTTTTCCAGCATGGAAACACTATTTTACATTAGAAGAAGCATTTGGCAGAGTTTTCAAGTATGTTTCTGTGATTTGTACTGTGTGGCATTTTCAGGGCACACGCTGTGTCCCAGACACACGGAGAATGGCTGGAAACGCTTAAAACGGCAAGTTTCAGTCAGTTAGTGCTGAAATGAACGGTGTGTCTAAAATATGTTGCTGGCGTCAAAATAAGACTGTTTCCAGCATGGAAACACTATTTTACATTAGAAGAAGCATTTTGCAGAGTTTTCCCGTGTGTTTCTTTCATCTGCAGTACCTGGCACTTTCAGGGCAAACGTTGTGAAAAACAGTCTCATATGGCCAGGAACGGTGAAATTTTACCGTTTGAGCTGAAATGACAGCTTTGCATCAAATATGTTGCTGGCGTCAAAATAAGACTTTTTCCAGCATGGAAACACTATTTTACATTAGAAGAAGCATTTGGCAGAGTTTTCAAGTATGTTTCTGTGATTTGTACTGTGTGGCATTTTCAGGGCACACGCTGTGTCCCAGACACACGGAGAATGGCTGGAAACGCTTAAAACGGCAAGTTTCAGTCAGTTAGTGCTGAAATGAACGGTGTGTCTAAAATATGTTGCTGGCGTCAAAATAAGACTGTTTCCAGCATGGAAACACTATTTTACATTAGAAGAAGCATTTTGCAGAGTTTTCCCGTGTGTTTCTTTCATCTGCAGTACCTGGCACTTTCAGGGCAAACGTTGTGAAAAACAGTCTCATATGGCCAGGAACGGTGAAATTTTACCGTTTGAGCTGAAATGACAGCTTTGCATCAAATATGTTGCTGGCGTCAAAATAAGACTTTTTCCAGCATGGAAACACTATTTTACATTAGAAGAAGCATTTGGCAGAGTTTTCAAGTATGTTTCTGTGATTTGTACTGTGTGGCATTTTCAGGGCACACGCTGTGTCCCAGACACACGGAGAATGGCTGGAAACGCTTAAAACGGCAAGTTTCAGTCAGTTAGTGCTGAAATGAACGGTGTGTCTAAAATATGTTGCTGGCGTCAAAATAAGACTGTTTCCAGCATGGAAACACTATTTTACATTAGAAGAAGCATTTTGCTGAGTTTTCCCGTGTGTTTCTTTCATCTGCAGTACCTGGCACTTTCAGGGCAAACGTTGTGAAAAACAGTCTCATATGGCCAGGAACGGTGAAATTTTACCGTTTGAGCTGAAATGACAGCTTTGCATCAAATATGTTGCTGGCGTCAAAATAAGACTTTTTCCAGCATGGAAACACTATTTTACATTAGAAGAAGCATTTGGCAGAGTTTTCAAGTATGTTTCTGTGATTTGTACTGTGTGGCATTTTCAGGGCACACGCTGTGTCCCAGACACACGGAGAATGGCTGGAAACGCTTAAAACGGCAAGTTTCAGTCAGTTAGTGCTGAAATGAACGGTGTGTCTAAAATATGTTGCTGGCGTCAAAATAAGACTTTTTCCAGCATGGAAACACTATTTTACATTAGAAGAAGCATTTTGCAGAGTTTTCCCGTGTGTTTCTTTCATCTGCAGTACCTGGCACTTTCAGGGCAAACGTTGTGAAAAACAGTCTCATATGGCCAGGAACGGTGAAATTTTACCGTTTGAGCTGAAATGACAGCTTTGCATCAAATATGTTGCTGGCGTCAAAATAAGACTTTTTCCAGCATGGAAACACTATTTTACATTAGAAGAAGCATTTGGCAGAGTTTTCAAGTATGTTTCTGTGATTTGTACTGTGTGGCATTTTCAGGGCACACGCTGTGTCCCAGAAGCACGGAATGGCTGGAAACACTTAAAACGGCAAGTTTCTGTCAGTTAGTGCTGAAATGAACGGTGTGTCTAAAATATGTTGCTGGCGTCAATATAAGACTGTTTCCAGCATGGAAACACTATTTTACATTAGAAGAAGCATTTTGCAGAGTTTTCCCGTGTGTTTCTTTCATCTGCAGTACCTGGCACTTTCAGGGCAAACGTTGTGAAAAACAGTCTCATATGGCCAGGAACGGACAAATTTAACCTTTTGAGCTAAAATTTAGCGTTCCAGCTAGTTCCAGGTGGTGTTTTTACCAGCGTGTGCCCTGAAAATGCTACATCCTACAAATTACAGAAACATACTGGAAAACTCTGCAAAATACTTCTTCTAGTTGACAACACTTTTTCCATGCTGGAAAAAGTCTTTTTTGACGCCAGCAACATATTTTAGACACACCGTTCATTTCAGCACTAACTGACAGAAACTTGCCGTTTTAAGCGTTTCCAGCCATTCTCTGTGTGTCTGGGACACAGCGTGTGCCCCGAAAATGCCACACAGTACAAATCACAGAAACATACTTGAAAACTCTGCCAAATGCTTCTTCTAATGTAAAATAGTGTTTCCATGCTGGAAACAGTCTTATTTTGACGCCAGCAACATATTTGATACAAAGGTGTCATTTCAGCTCAAACGGTAAAATTGGACCGTTCCTGGCCATTTGAGACTGTTTTTCACAACGTTTGCCCTGAAAGTGCCAGGTACTGCAGATGAAAGAAACACACGGGAAAACTCAGCAAAATGCTTCTTCTAATGTAAAATAGTGTTTCCATGCTGGAAACAGGCTTATTTTGACGCCAGCAACATATTTTAGACACACCGTTAAATTCAGCACTAACTGAAAGAAACTTGCCGTTTTAAACGTTTCCAGCCATTCTCTGTGTATCTGGGACACAGCGTGTGCCCCGAAAATGCCACACAGTACAAATCACAGAAACACACGGGAAAACTCAGCAAAATGCTTCTTCTAATGTAAAATAGTGTTTCCATGCTGGAAACAGTCTTATTTTGACGCCAGCAACATATTTGATACAAAGCTTTCATTTCAGCTCAAACGGTAAAATTGGACCGTTCCTGGCCATATGAGACTGTTTTTCACAACGTTTGCCCTGAAAGTGCCAGGTACTGCAGATGAAAGAAACACACGGGAAAACTATGCAAAATGCTTCTTTTAATGTAAAATAGTGTTTCCATGCTGGAAACAGTCTTATTTTGACGCCAGCAACATATTTTAGACACACCGTTCATTTCAGCACTAACTGACAGAAACTTGCCGTTTTAAACGATTCCAGCCATTCTCTGTGTATCTGGGACACAGCGTGTGCCCCGAAAATGCCACACAGTACAAATCACAGAAACATACTTGAAAACTCAGCAAAATGCTTCCTCTAATGTAAAATAGTGTTTCCATGCTGGAAACAGGCTTATTTTGACGCCAGCAACATATTTTAGACACACCGTTAAATTCAGCACTAACTGAAAGAAACTTGCCGTTTTAAACGTTTCCAGCCATTCTCTGTGTATCTGGGACACAGCGTGTGCCCCGAAAATGCCACACAGTACAAATCACAGAAACACACGGGAAAACTCAGCAAAATGCTTCTTCTAATGTAAAATAGTGTTTCCATGCTGGAAACAGTCTTATTTTGACGCCAGCAACATATTTGATACAAAGCTGTCATTTCAGCTCAAACGGTAAAATTGGACCGTTCCTGGCCATTTGAGACTGTTTTTCACAACGTTTGCCCTGAAAGTGCCAGGTACTGCAGATGAAAGAAACACACGGGAAAACTCTGCAAAATGCTTCTTCTAATGTAAAATAGTGTTTCCATGCTGGAAACAGTCTTATTTTGACGCCAGCAACATATTTTAGACACACCGTTCATTTCAGCACTAACTGACAGAAACTTGCCGTTTTAAGCGTTTCCAGCCATTCTCTGTGTGTCTGGGACACAGCGTGTGCCCCGAAAATGCCACACAGTACAAATCACAGAAACATACTTGAAAACTCTGCAAAATGCTTCTTCCAATGTAATATAGTGTTTCCATGCTGGAAACAGTCTTATTTTGACGCCAGCAACATATTTGATACAAAGCTGTCATTTCAGCTCAAACGGTAAAATTGGACCGTTCCTGGCCATTTGAGACTGTTTTTCACAACGTTTGCCCTGAAAGTGCCAGGTACTGCAGATGAAAGAAACACACGGGAAAACTCAGCAAAATGCTTCTTCTAATGTAAAATAGTGTTTCCATGCTGGAAACAGTCTTATTTTGACGCCAGCAACATATTTGATACAAAGCTGTCATTTCAGCTCAAACGGTAAAATTGGACCGTTCCTGGCCATTTGAGACTGTTTTTCACAACGTTTGCCCTGAAAGTGCCAGGTACTGCAGATGAAAGAAACACACGGGAAAACTCAGCAAAATGCTTCTTCTAATGTAAAATAGTGTTTCCATGCTGGAAACAGTCTTATTTTGACGCCAGCAACATATTTGATACAAAGCTGTCATTTCAGCTCAAACGGTAAAATTGGACCGTTCCTGGCCATTTGAGACTGTTTTTCACAACGTTTGCCCTGAAAGTGCCAGGTACTGCAGATGAAAGAAACACACGGGAAAACTCTGCAAAATGCTTCTTCTAATGTAAAATAGTGTTTCCATGCTGGAAACAGTCTTATTTTGACGCCAGCAACATATTTTAGACCACACCGTTCATTTCAGCACTAACTGACAGAAACTTGCCGTTTTAAGCGTTTCCAGCCATTCTCTGTGTGTCTGGGACACAGCGTGTGCCCCGAAAATGCCACACAGTACAAATCACAGAAACATACTTGAAAACTCTGCAAAATGCTTCTTCTAATGTAAAATAGTGTTTCCATGCTGGAAACAGTCTTATTTTGACGCCAGCAACATATTTGATACAAAGCTGTCATTTCAGCTCAAACGGTAAAATTGGACCGTTCCTGGCCATTTGAGACTGTTTTTCACAACGTTTGCCCTGAAAGTGCCAGGTACTGCAGATGAAAGAAACACACGGGAAAACTCAGCAAAATGCTTCTTCTAATGTAAAATAGTGTTTCCATGCTGGAAACAGTCTTATTTTGACGCCAGCAACATATTTTAGACACACCGTTCATTTCAGCACTAACTGACAGAAACTTGCCGTTTTAAGCGTTTCCAGCCATTCTCTGTGTGTCTGGGACACAGCGTGTGCCCCGAAAATGCCACACAGTACAAATCACAGAAACATACTTGAAAACTCTGCAAAATGCTTCTTCTAATGTAAAATAGTGTTTCCATGCTGGAAACAGTCTTATTTTGACGCCAGCAACATATTTGATACAAAGCTGTCATTTCAGCTCAAACGGTAAAATTGGACCGTTCCTGGCCATTTGAGACTGTTTTTCACAACGTTTGCCCTGAAAGTGCCAGGTACTGCAGATGAAAGAAACACACGGGAAAACTCTGCAAAATGCTTCTTCTAATGTAAAATAGTGTTTCCATGCTGGAAACAGTCTTATTTTGACGCCAGCAACATATTTGATACAAAGCTGTCATTTCAGCTCAAACGGTAAAATTGGACCGTTCCTGGCCATTTGAGACTGTTTTTCACAACGTTTGCCCTGAAAGTGCCAGGTACTGCAGATGAAAGAAACACACGGGAAAACTCAGCAAAATGCTTCTTCTAATGTAAAATAGTGTTTCCATGCTGGAAACAGTCTTATTTTGACGCCAGCAACATATTTGATACAAAGCTGTCATTTCAGCTCAAACGGTAAAATTGGACCGTTCCTGGCCATTTGAGACTGTTTTTCACAACGTTTGCCCTGAAAGTGCCAGGTACTGCAGATGAAAGAAACACACGGGAAAACTCAGCAAAATGCTTCTTCTAATGTAAAATAGTGTTTCCATGCTGGAAACAGTCTTATTTTGACGCCAGCAACATATTTTAGACACACCGTTCATTTCAGCACTAACTGACAGAAACTTGCCGTTTTAAGCGTTTCCAGCCATTCTCTGTGTGTCTGGGACACAGCGTGTGCCCCGAAAATGCCACACAGTACAAATCACAGAAACATACTTGAAAACTCTGCAAAATGCTTCTTCTAATGTAAAATAGTGTTTCCATGCTGGAAACAGTCTTATTTTGACGCCAGCAACATTTTTTAGACACACCGTTCATTTCAGCACTAACTGACAGAAACTTGCCGTTTTAAGCGTTTCCAGCCATTCTCTGTGTGTCTGGGACACAGCGTGTGCCCCGAAAATGCCACACAGTACAAATCACAGAAACATACTTGAAAACTCTGCAAAATGCTTCTTCTAATGTAAAATAGTGTTTCCATGCTGGAAACAGTCTTATTTTGACGCCAGCAACATATTTGATACAAAGCTGTCATTTCAGCTCAAACGGTAAAATTGGACCGTTCCTGGCCATTTGAGACTGTTTTTCACAACGTTTGCCCTGAAAGTGCCAGGTACTGCAGATGAAAGAAACACACGGGAAAACTCAGCAAAATGCTTCTTCTAATGTAAAATAGTGTTTCCATGCTGGAAACAGTCTTATTTTGACGCCAGCAACATATTTTAGACACACCGTTCATTTCAGCACTAACTGACAGAAACTTGCCGTTTTAAGCGTTTCCAGCCATTCTCTGTGTGTCTGGGACACAGCGTGTGCCCCGAAAATGCCACACAGTACAAATCACAGAAACATACTTGAAAACTCTGCAAAATGCTTCTTCTAATGTAAAATAGTGTTTCCATGCTGGAAACAGTCTTATTTTGACGCCAGCAACATATTTGATACAAGCTGTCATTTCAGCTCAAACGGTAAAATTGGACCGTTCCTGGCCATTTGAGACTGTTTTTCACAACGTTTGCCCTGAAAGTGCCAGGTACTGCAGATGAAAGAAACACACGGGAAAACTCAGCAAAATGCTTCTTCTAATGTAAAATAGTGTTTCCATGCTGGAAACAGTCTTATTTTGACGCCAGCAACATATTTTAGACACACCGTTCATTTCAGCACTAACTGACAGAAACTTGCCGTTTTAAGCGTTTCCAGCCATTCTCTGTGTGTCTGGGACACAGCGTGTGCCCCGAAAATGCCACACAGTACAAATCACAGAAACATACTTGAAAACTCTGCAAAATGCTTCTTCTAATGTAAAATAGTGTTTCCATGCTGGAAACAGTCTTATTTTGACGCCAGCAACATATTTGATACAAAGCTGTCATTTCAGCTCAAACGGTAAAATTGGACCGTTCCTGGCCATTTGAGACTGTTTTTCACAACGTTTGCCCTGAAAGTGCCAGGTACTGCAGATGAAAGAAACACACCGGGAAAACTCAGCAAAATGCTTCTTCTAATGTAAAATAGTGTTTCCATGCTGGAAACAGTCTTATTTTGACGCCAGCAACATATTTGATACAAAGCTGTCATTTCAGCTCAAACGGTAAAATTGGACCGTTCCTGGCCATTTGAGACTGTTTTTCACAACGTTTGCCCTGAAAGTGCCAGGTACTGCAGATGAAAGAAACACACGGGAAAACTCAGCAAAATGCTTCTTCTAATGTAAAATAGTGTTTCCATGCTGGAAACAGTCTTATTTTGACGCCAGCAACATATTTGATACAAAGCTGTCATTTCAGCTCAAACGGTAAAATTGGACCGTTCCTGGCCATTTGAGACTGTTTTTCACAACGTTTGCCCTGAAAGTGCCAGGTACTGCAGATGAAAGAAACACACGGGAAAACTCTGCAAAATGCTTCTTCTAATGTAAAATAGTGTTTCCATGCTGGAAACAGTCTTATTTTGACGCCAGCAACATATTTTAGACACACCGTTCATTTCAGCACTAACTGACAGAAACTTGCCGTTTTAAGCGTTTCCAGCCATTCTCTGTGTGTCTGGGACACAGCGTGTGCCCCGAAAATGCCACACAGTACAAATCACAGAAACATACTTGAAAACTCTGCAAAATGCTTCTTCTAATGTAAAATAGTGTTTCCATGCTGGAAACAGTCTTATTTTGACGCCAGCAACATATTTGATACAAAGCTGTCATTTCAGCTCAAACGGTAAAATTGGACCGTTCCTGGCCATTTGAGACTGTTTTTCACAACGTTTGCCCTGAAAGTGCCAGGTACTGCAGATGAAAGAAACACACGGGAAAACTCTGCAAAATGCTTCTTCTAATGTAAAATAGTGTTTCCATGCTGGAAACAGTCTTATTTTGACGCCAGCAACATATTTTAGACACACCGTTCATTTCAGCACTAACTGACAGAAACTTGCCGTTTTAAGCGTTTCCAGCCATTCTCTGTGTGTCTGGGACACAGCGTGTGCCCCGAAAATGCCACACAGTACAAATCACAGAAACATACTTGAAAACTCTGCAAAATGCTTCTTCTAATGTAAAATAGTGTTTCCATGCTGGAAACAGTCTTATTTTGACGCCAGCAACATATTTGATACAAAGCTGTCATTTCAGCTCAAACGGTAAAATTGGACCGTTCCTGGCCATTTGAGACTGTTTTTCACAACGTTTGCCCTGAAAGTGCCAGGTACTGCAGATGAAAGAAACACACGGGAAAACTCTGCAAAATGCTTCTTCTAATGTAAAATAGTGTTTCCATGCTGGAAACAGTCTTATTTTGACGCCAGCAACATATTTGATACAAAGCTGTCATTTCAGCTCAAACGGTAAAATTGGACCGTTCCTGGCCATTTGAGACTGTTTTTCACAACGTTTGCCCTGAAAGTGCCAGGTACTGCAGATGAAAGAAACACACGGGAAAACTCTGCAAAATGCTTCTTCTAATGTAAAATAGTGTTTCCATGCTGGAAACAGTCTTATTTTGACGCCAGCAACATATTTGATACAAAGCTGTCATTTCAGCTCAAACGGTAAAATTGGACCGTTCCTGGCCATTTGAGACTGTTTTTCACAACGTTTGCCCTGAAAGTGCCAGGTACTGCAGATGAAAGAAACACACGGGAAAACTCTGCAAAATGCTTCTTCTAATGTAAAATAGTGTTTCCATGCTGGAAACAGTCTTATTTTGACGCCAGCAACATATTTGATACAAAGCTGTCATTTCAGCTCAAACGGTAAAATTGGACCGTTCCTGGCCATTTGAGACTGTTTTTCACAACGTTTGCCCTGAAAGTGCCAGGTACTGCAGATGAAAGAAACACACGGGAAAACTCTGCAAAATGCTTCTTCTAATGTAAAATAGTGTTTCCATGCTGGAAACAGTCTTATTTTGACGCCAGCAACATATTTTAGACACACCGTTCATTTCAGCACTAACTGACAGAAACTTGCCGTTTTAAGCGTTTCCAGCCATTCTCTGTGTGTCTGGGACACAGCGTGTGCCCCGAAAATGCCACACAGTACAAATCACAGAAACATACTTGAAAACTCTGCAAAATGCTTCTTCTAATGTAAAATAGTGTTTCCATGCTGGAAACAGTCTTATTTTGACGCCAGCAACATATTTGATACAAAGCTGTCATTTCAGCTCAAACGGTAAAATTGGACCGTTCCTGGCCATTTGAGACTGTTTTTCACAACGTTTGCCCTGAAAGTGCCAGGTACTGCAGATGAAAGAAACACACGGGAAAACTCAGCAAAATGCTTCTTCTAATGTAAAATAGTGTTTCCATGCTGGAAACAGTCTTATTTTGACGCCAGCAACATATTTGATACAAAGCTGTCATTTCAGCTCAAACGGTAAAATTGGACCGTTCCTGGCCATTTGAGACTGTTTTTCACAACGTTTGCCCTGAAAGTGCCAGGTACTGCAGATGAAAGAAACACACGGGAAAACTCAGCAAAATGCTTCTTCTAATGTAAAATAGTGTTTCCATGCTGGAAACAGTCTTATTTTGACGCCAGCAACATATTTGATACAAAGCTGTCATTTCAGCTCAAACGGTAAAATTGGACCGTTCCTGGCCATTTGAGACTGTTTTTCACAACGTTTGCCCTGAAAGTGCCAGGTACTGCAGATGAAAGAAACACACGGGAAAACTCTGCAAAATGCTTCTTCTAATGTAAAATAGTGTTTCCATGCTGGAAACAGTCTTATTTTGACGCCAGCAACATATTTTAGACACACCGTTCATTTCAGCACTAACTGACAGAAACTTGCCGTTTTAAGCGTTTCCAGCCATTCTCTGTGTGTCTGGGACACAGCGTGTGCCCCGAAAATGCCACACAGTACAAATCACAGAAACATACTTGAAAACTCTGCAAAATGCTTCTTCTAATGTAAAATAGTGTTTCCATGCTGGAAACAGTCTTATTTTGACGCCAGCAACATATTTGATACAAAGCTGTCATTTCAGCTCAAACGGTAAAATTGGACCGTTCCTGGCCATTTGAGACTGTTTTTCACAACGTTTGCCCTGAAAGTGCCAGGTACTGCAGATGAAAGAAACACACGGGAAAACTCAGCAAAATGCTTCTTCTAATGTAAAATAGTGTTTCCATGCTGGAAACAGTCTTATTTTGACGCCAGCAACATATTTGATACAAAGCTGTCATTTCAGCTCAAACGGTAAAATTGGACCGTTCCTGGCCATTTGAGACTGTTTTTCACAACGTTTGCCCTGAAAGTGCCAGGTACTGCAGATGAAAGAAACACACGGGAAAACTCAGCAAAATGCTTCTTCTAATGTAAAATAGTGTTTCCATGCTGGAAACAGTCTTATTTTGACGCCAGCAACATATTTGATACAAAGCTGTCATTTCAGCTCAAACGGTAAAATTGGACCGTTCCTGGCCATTTGAGACTGTTTTTCACAACGTTTGCCCTGAAAGTGCCAGGTACTGCAGATGAAAGAAACACACGGGAAAACTCTGCAAAATGCTTCTTCTAATGTAAAATAGTGTTTCCATGCTGGAAACAGTCTTATTTTGACGCCAGCAACATATTTTAGACACACCGTTCATTTCAGCACTAACTGACAGAAACTTGCCGTTTTAAGCGTTTCCAGCCATTCTCTGTGTGTCTGGGACACAGCGTGTGCCCCGAAAATGCCACACAGTACAAATCACAGAAACATACTTGAAAACTCTGCAAAATGCTTCTTCTAATGTAAAATAGTGTTTCCATGCTGGAAACAGTCTTATTTTGACGCCAGCAACATATTTGATACAAAGCTGTCATTTCAGCTCAAACGGTAAAATTGGACCGTTCCTGGCCATTTGAGACTGTTTTTCACAACGTTTGCCCTGAAAGTGCCAGGTACTGCAGATGAAAGAAACACACGGGAAAACTCTGCAAAATGCTTCTTCTAATGTAAAATAGTGTTTCCATGCTGGAAACAGTCTTATTTTGACGCCAGCAACATATTTGATACAAAGCTGTCATTTCAGCTCAAACGGTAAAATTGGACCGTTCCTGGCCATTTGAGACTGTTTTTCACAACGTTTGCCCTGAAAGTGCCAGGTACTGCAGATGAAAGAAACACACGGGAAAACTCTGCAAAATGCTTCTTCTAATGTAAAATAGTGTTTCCATGCTGGAAACAGTCTTATTTTGACGCCAGCAACATATTTGATACAAAGCTGTCATTTCAGCTCAAACGGTAAAATTGGACCGTTCCTGGCCATTTGAGACTGTTTTTCACAACGTTTGCCCTGAAAGTGCCAGGTACTGCAGATGAAAGAAACACACGGGAAAACTCAGCAAAATGCTTCTTCTAATGTAAAATAGTGTTTCCATGCTGGAAACAGTCTTATTTTGACGCCAGCAACATATTTTAGACACACCGTTCATTTCAGCACTAACTGACAGAAACTTGCCGTTTTAAGCGTTTCCAGCCATTCTCTGTGTGTCTGGGACACAGCGTGTGCCCCGAAAATGCCACACAGTACAAATCACAGAAACATACTTGAAAACTCTGCAAAATGCTTCTTCTAATGTAAAATAGTGTTTCCATGCTGGAAACAGTCTTATTTTGACGCCAGCAACATTTTTTAGACACACCGTTCATTTCAGCACTAACTGACAGAAACTTGCCGTTTTAAGCGTTTCCAGCCATTCTCTGTGTGTCTGGGACACAGCGTGTGCCCCGAAAATGCCACACAGTACAAATCACAGAAACATACTTGAAAACTCTGCAAAATGCTTCTTCTAATGTAAAATAGTGTTTCCATGCTGGAAACAGTCTTATTTTGACGCCAGCAACATATTTGATACAAAGCTGTCATTTCAGCTCAAACGGTAAAATTGGACCGTTCCTGGCCATTTGAGACTGTTTTTCACAACGTTTGCCCTGAAAGTGCCAGGTACTGCAGATGAAAGAAACACACGGGAAAACTCAGCAAAATGCTTCTTCTAATGTAAAATAGTGTTTCCATGCTGGAAACAGTCTTATTTTGACGCCAGCAACATATTTGATACAAAGCTGTCATTTCAGCTCAAACGGTAAAATTGGACCGTTCCTGGCCATTTGAGACTGTTTTTCACAACGTTTGCCCTGAAAGTGCCAGGTACTGCAGATGAAAGAAACACACGGGAAAACTCTGCAAAATGCTTCTTCTAATGTAAAATAGTGTTTCCATGCTGGAAACAGTCTTATTTTGACGCCAGCAACATATTTTAGACACACCGTTCATTTCAGCACTAACTGACAGAAACTTGCCGTTTTAAGCGTTTCCAGCCATTCTCTGTGTGTCTGGGACACAGCGTGTGCCCCGAAAATGCCACACAGTACAAATCACAGAAACATACTTGAAAACTCTGCAAAATGCTTCTTCTAATGTAAAATAGTGTTTCCATGCTGGAAACAGTCTTATTTTGACGCCAGCAACATATTTGATACAAAGCTGTCATTTCAGCTCAAACGGTAAAATTGGACCGTTCCTGGCCATTTGAGACTGTTTTTCACAACGTTTGCCCTGAAAGTGCCAGGTACTGCAGATGAAAGAAACACACGGGAAAACTCTGCAAAATG
>NW_024469775.1:0-15000 GCF_017976425.1 Toxotes jaculatrix
GTCAAAATAAGACTGTTTCCAGCATGGAAACACTATTTTACATTAGAAGAAGCATTTTGCTGAGTTTTCCCGTGTGTTTCTTTCATCTGCAGTACCTGGCACTTTCAGGGCAAACGTTGTGGAAAAACAGTCTCATATGGCCAGGAACGGTGAAATTTTACCGTTTGAGCTGAAATGACAGCTTTGCATCAAATATGTTGCTGGCGTCAAAATAAGACTTTTTCCAGCATGGAAACACTATTTTACATTAGAAGAAGCATTTGGCAGAGTTTTCAAGTATGTTTCTGTGATTTGTACTGTGTGGCATTTTCAGGGCACACGCTGTGTCCCAGACACACGGAGAATGGCTGGAAACGCTTTAAAACGGCAAGTTTCAGTCAGTTAGTGCTGAAATGAACGGTGTGTCTAAAATATGTTGCTGGCGTCAAAATAAGACTGTTTCCAGCATGGAAACACTATTTTACATTAGAAGAAGCATTTTGCAGAGTTTTCCCGTGTGTTTCTTTCAACTGCAGTACCTGGCACTTTCAGGGCAAACGTTGTGAAAAACAGTCTCATATGGCCAGGAACGGTGAAATTTTACCGTTTGAGCTGAAATGACAGCTTTGCATCAAATATGTTGCTGGCGTCAAAATAAGACTTTTTCCAGCATGGAAACACTATTTTACATTAGAAGAAGCATTTGGCAGAGTTTTCAAGTATGTTTCTGTGATTTGTACTGTGTGGCATTTTCAGGGCACACGCTGTGTCCCAGACACACGGAGAATGGCTGGAAACGCTTAAAACGGCAAGTTTCAGTCAGTTAGTGCTGAAATGAACGGTGTGTCTAAAATATGTTGCTGGCGTCAAAATAAGACTGTTTCCAGCATGGAAACACTATTTTACATTAGAAGAAGCATTTTGCAGAGTTTTCCCGTGTGTTTCTTTCATCTGCAGTACCTGGCACTTTCAGGGCAAACGTTGTGAAAAACAGTCTCATATGGCCAGGAACGGTGAAATTTTACCGTTTGAGCTGAAATGACAGCTTTGCATCAAATATGTTGCTGGCGTCAAAATAAGACTTTTTCCAGCATGGAAACACTATTTTACATTAGAAGAAGCATTTGGCAGAGTTTTCCCGTGTGTTTCTTTCATCTGCAGTACCTGGCACTTTCAGGGCAAACGTTGTGAAAAACAGTCTCATATGGCCAGGAACGGTGAAATTTTACCGTTTGAGCTGAAATGACAGCTTTGCATCAAATATGTTGCTGGCGTCAAAATAAGACTTTTTCCAGCATGGAAACACTATTTTACATTAGAAGAAGCATTTGGCAGAGTTTTCAAGTATGTTTCTGTGATTTGTACTGTGTGGCATTTTCAGGGCACACGCTGTGTCCCAGACACACGGAGAATGGCTGGAAACGCTTAAAACGGCAAGTTTCAGTCAGTTAGTGCTGAAATGAACGGTGTGTCTAAAATATGTTGCTGGCGTCAAAATAAGACTGTTTCCAGCATGGAAACACTATTTTACATTAGAAGAAGCATTTTGCTGAGTTTTCCCGTGTGTTTCTTTCATCTGCAGTACCTGGCACTTTCAGGGCAAACGTTGTGAAAAAACAGTCTCATATGGCCAGGAACGGTGAAATTTTACCGTTTGAGCTGAAATGACAGCTTTGCATCAAATATGTTGCTGGCGTCAAAATAAGACTGTTTCCAGCATGGAAACACTATTTTACATTAGAAGAAGCATTTTGCAGAGTTTTCCCGTGTGTTTCTTTCATCTGCAGTACCTGGCACTTTCAGGGCAAACGTTGTGAAAAACAGTCTCATATGGCCAGGAACGGTGAAATTTTACCGTTTGAGCTGAAATGACAGCTTTGCATCAAATATGTTGCTGGCGTCAAAATAAGACTTTTTCCAGCATGGAAACACTATTTTACATTAGAAGAAGCATTTGGCAGAGTTTTCCCGTGTGGTTTCTTTCATCTGCAGTACCTGGCACTTTCAGGGCAAACGTTGTGAAAAACAGTCTCATATGGCCAGGAACGGTGAAATTTTACCGTTTGAGCTGAAATGACAGCTTTGCATCAAATATGTTGCTGGCGTCAAAATAAGACTTTTTCCAGCATGGAAACACTATTTTACATTAGAAGAAGCATTTGGCAGAGTTTTCCCGTGTGTTTCTTTCATCTGCAGTACCTGGCACTTTCAGGGCAAACGTTGTGAAAAACAGTCTCATATGGCCAGGAACGGTGAAATTTTACCGTTTGAGCTGAAATGACAGCTTTGCATCAAATATGTTGCTGGCGTCAAAATAAGACTTTTTCCAGCATGGAAACACTATTTTACATTAGAAGAAGCATTTTGCTGAGTTTTCAAGTATGTTTCTGTCATCTGCAGTACCTGGCACTTTCAGGGCAAACGTTGTGAAAAACACTCTCATATGGGCAGGAACGGTGAAATTTTACCGTTTGAGCTGAAATGACAGCTTTTCATTAAATATGTTGCTGGCGTCAAAATAAGACTTTTTCCAGCATGGAAACACTATTTTACATTAGAAGAAGCATTTTGCAGAGTTTTTCAAGTATGTTTCTGTCATCTGCAGTACCTGGCACTTTCAGGGCAAACATTGTGAAAAACAGTCTCATATGGCCAGGAACGGTGAAATTTTACCGTTTGAGCTGAAATGACAGCTTTGTATCAAATATGTTGCTGGCGTCAAAATAAGACTTTTTCCAGCATGGAAACACTATTTTACATTAGAAGAAGCATTTTGCAGAGTTTTCAAGTATGTTTCTGTGATTTGCACTGCGTGGCATTTTCAGGGCACACGCTGTGTCCCAGACACACAGAGAATGGCTGGAAACGCTTAAAACGGTAAGTTTCAGTCAGTTAGTGCTGAAATGAACGGTGTGTCTAAAATATGTTGCTGGCGTCAAAATAAGACTTTTTCCAGCATGGAAACACTATTTTACATTAGAAGAAGCATTTTGCTGAGTTTTCCCGTGTGTTTCTTTCATCTGCAGTACCTGGCACTTTCAGGGCAAACGTTGTGAAAAACAGTCTCATATGGCCAGGAACGGTGAAATTTTACCGTTTGAGCTGAAATGACAGCTTTGTATCAAATATGTTGCTGGCGTCAAAATAAGACTTTTTCCAGCATGGAAACACTATTTTACATTAGAAGAAGCATTTTGCAGAGTTTTCAAGTATGTTTCTGTCATCTGCAGTACCTGGCACTTTCAGGGCAAACGTTGTGAAAAACAGTCTCATATGGCCAGGAACGGTGAAATTTTACCGTTTGAGCTGAAATGACAGCTTTGTATCAAATATGTTGCTGGCGTCAAAATAAGACTTTTTCCAGCATGGAAACACTATTTTACATTAGAAGAAGCATTTTGCAGAGTTTTCAAGTATGTTTCTGTCATCTGCAGTACCTGGCACTTTCAGGGCAAACATTGTGAAAAACAGTCTCATATGGCCAGGAACGGTGAAATTTTACCGTTTGAGCTGAAATGACAGCTTTGTATCAAATATGTTGCTGGCGTCAAAATAAGACTTTTTCCAGCATGGAAACACTATTTTACATTAGAAGAAGCATTTTGCAGAGTTTTCAAGTATGTTTCTGTCATCTGCAGTACCTGGCACTTTCAGGGCAAACATTGTGAAAAACAGTCTCATATGGCCAGGAACGGTGAAATTTTACCGTTTGAGCTGAAATGACAGCTTTGTATCAAATATGTTGCTGGCGTCAAAATAAGACTTTTTCCAGCATGGAAACACTATTTTACATTAGAAGAAGCATTTTGCAGAGTTTTCAAGTATGTTTCTGTGATTTGCACTGCGTGGCATTTTCAGGGCACACGCTGTGTCCCAGACACACAGAGAATGGCTGGAAACGCTTAAAACGGTAAGTTTCAGTCAGTTAGTGCTGAAATGAACGGTGTGTCTAAAATATGTTGCTGGCGTCAAAATAAGACTTTTTCCAGCATGGAAACACTATTTTACATTAGAAGAAGCATTTTGCTGAGTTTTCCCGTGTGTTTCTTTCATCTGCAGTACCTGGCACTTTCAGGGCAAACGTTGTGAAAAACAGTCTCATATGGCCAGGAACGGTGAAATTTTACCGTTTGAGCTGAAATGACAGCTTTGTATCAAATATGTTGCTGGCGTCAAAATAAGACTTTTTCCAGCATGGAAACACTATTTTACATTAGAAGAAGCATTTTGCAGAGTTTTCAAGTATGTTTCTGTCATCTGCAGTACCTGGCACTTTCAGGGCAAACGTTGTGAAAAAACAGTCTCATATGGCCAGGAACGGTGAAATTTTACCGTTTGAGCTGAAATGACAGCTTTGTATCAAATATGTTGCTGGCGTCAAAATAAGACTTTTTCCAGCATGGAAACACTATTTTACATTAGAAGAAGCATTTTGCAGAGTTTTCCCGTGTGTTTCTTTCATCTGCAGTACCTGGCACTTTCAGGGCAAACGTTGTGAAAAACAGTCTCATATGGCCAGGAACGGTGAAATTTTACCGTTTGAGCTGAAATGACAGCTTTGCATCAAATATGTTGCTGGCGTCAAAATAAGACTGTTTCCAGCATGGAAACACTATTTTACATTAGAAGAAGCATTTTGCTGAGTTTTCCCGTGTGTTTCTTTCATCTGCAGTACCTGGCACTTTCAGGGCAAACGTTGTGAAAAACAGTCTCATATGGCCAGGAACGGTGAAATTTTACCGTTTGAGCTGAAATGACAGCTTTGCATCAAATATGTTGCTGGCGTCAAAATAAGACTTTTTCCAGCATGGAAACACTATTTTACATTAGAAGAAGCATTTTGCAGAGTTTTCCCGTGTGTTTCTTTCATCTGCAGTACCTGGCACTTTCAGGGCAAACGTTGTGAAAAACAGTCTCATATGGCCAGGAACGGTGAAATTTTACCGTTTGAGCTGAAATGACAGCTTTGCATCAAATATGTTGCTGGCGTCAAAATAAGAGAACTTTTTCCAGCATGGAAACACTATTTTACATTAGAAGAAGCATTTTGCTGAGTTTTCCCGTGTGTTTCTTTCATCTGCAGTACCTGGCACTTTCAGGGCAAACGTTGTGGAAAAACAGTCTCATATGGCCAGGAACGGTGAAATTTTACCGTTTGAGCTGAAATGACAGCTTTGCATCAAATATGTTGCTGGCGTCAAAATAAGACTTTTTCCAGCATGGAAACACTATTTTACATTAGAAGAAGCATTTGGCAGAGTTTTCAAGTATGTTTCTGTGATTTGTACTGTGTGGCATTTTCAGGGCACACGCTGTGTCCCAGACACACGGAGAATGGCTGGAAACGCTTAAAACGGCAAGTTTCAGTCAGTTAGTGCTGAAATGAACGGTGTGTCTAAAATATGTTGCTGGCGTCAAAATAAGACTTTTTCCAGCATGGAAACACTATTTTACATTAGAAGAAGCATTTTGCAGAGTTTTCCCGTGTGTTTCTTTCATCTGCAGTACCTGGCACTTTCAGGGCAAACGTTGTGAAAAACAGTCTCATATGGCCAGGAACGGTGAAATTTTACCGTTTGAGCTGAAATGACAGCTTTGCATCAAATATGTTGCTGGCGTCAAAATAAGACTTTTTCCAGCATGGAAACACTATTTTACATTAGAAGAAGCATTTGGCAGAGTTTTCAAGTATGTTTCTGTGATTTGTACTGTGTGGCATTTTCAGGGCACACGCTGTGTCCCAGACACACGGAGAATGGCTGGATACGCTTAAAACGGCAAGTTTCAGTCAGTTAGTGCTGAAATGAACGGTGTGTCTAAAATATGTTGCTGGCGTCAAAATAAGACTGTTTCCAGCATGGAAACACTATTTTACATTAGAAGAAGCATTTTGCAGAGTTTTCCCGTGTGTTTCTTTCATCTGCAGTACCTGGCACTTTCAGGGCAAACGTTGTGAAAAACAGTCTCATATGGCCAGGAACGGTGAAATTTTACCGTTTGAGCTGAAATGACAGCTTTGCATCAAATATGTTGCTGGCGTCAAAATAAGACTTTTTCCAGCATGGAAACACTATTTTACATTAGAAGAAGCATTTTGCTGAGTTTTCCCGTGTGTTTCTTTCATCTGCAGTACCTGGCACTTTCAGGGCAAACGTTGTGAAAAACAGTCTCATATGGCCAGGAACGGTGAAATTTTACCGTTTGAGCTGAAATGACAGCTTTGCATCAAATATGTTGCTGGCGTCAAAATAAGACTTTTTCCAGCATGGAAACACTATTTTACATTAGAAGAAGCATTTGGCAGAGTTTTCAAGTATGTTTCTGTGATTTGTACTGTGTGGCATTTTCAGGGCACACGCTGTGTCCCAGACACACGGAGAATGGCTGGAAACGCTTAAAACGGCAAGTTTCAGTCAGTTAGTGCTGAAATGAACGGTGTGTCTAAAATATGTTGCTGGCGTCAAAATAAGACTGTTTCCAGCATGGAAACACTATTTTACATTAGAAGAAGCATTTTGCAGAGTTTTCCCGTGTGTTTCTTTCATCTGCAGTACCTGGCACTTTCAGGGCAAACGTTGTGAAAAACAGTCTCATATGGCCAGGAACGGTGAAATTTTACCGTTTGAGCTGAAATGACAGCTTTGCATCAAATATGTTGCTGGCGTCAAAATAAGACTTTTTCCAGCATGGAAACACTATTTTACATTAGAAGAAGCATTTGGCAGAGTTTTCCCGTGTGTTTCTTTCATCTGCAGTACCTGGCACTTTCAGGGCAAACGTTGTGAAAAACAGTCTCATATGGCCAGGAACGGTGAAATTTTACCGTTTGAGCTGAAATGACAGCTTTGCATCAAATATGTTGCTGGCGTCAAAATAAGACTTTTTCCAGCATGGAAACACTATTTTACATTAGAAGAAGCATTTTGCTGAGTTTTCAAGTATGTTTCTGTCATCTGCAGTACCTGGCACTTTCAGGGCAAACGTTGTGAAAAACACTCTCATATGGGCAGGAACGGTGAAATTTTACCGTTTGAGCTGAAATGACAGCTTTTCATTAAATATGTTGCTGGCGTCAAAATAAGACTTTTTCCAGCATGGAAACACTATTTTACATTAGAAGAAGCATTTTGCAGAGTTTTCAAGTATGTTTCTGTCATCTGCAGTACCTGGCACTTTCAGGGCAACATTGTGAAAAACAGTCTCATATGGCCAGGAACGGTGAAATTTTACCGTTTGAGCTGAAATGACAGCTTTGTATCAAATATGTTGCTGGCGTCAAAATAAGACTTTTTCCAGCATGGAAACACTATTTTACATTAGAAGAAGCATTTTGCAGAGTTTTCAAGTATGTTTCTGTGATTTGCACTGCGTGGCATTTTCAGGGCACACGCTGTGTCCCAGACACACAGAGAATGGCTGGAAACGCTTAAAACGGTAAGTTTCAGTCAGTTAGTGCTGAAATGAACGGTGTGTCTAAAATATGTTGCTGGCGTCAAAATAAGACTTTTTCCAGCATGGAAACACTATTTTACATTAGAAGAAGCATTTTGCTGAGTTTTCCCGTGTGTTTCTTTCATCTGCAGTACCTGGCACTTTCAGGGCAAACGTTGTGAAAAACAGTCTCATATGGCCAGGAACGGTGAAATTTTACCGTTTGAGCTGAAATGACAGCTTTGTATCAAATATGTTGCTGGCGTCAAAATAAGACTTTTTCCAGCATGGAAACACTATTTTACATTAGAAGAAGCATTTTGCAGAGTTTTCAAGTATGTTTCTGTCATCTGCAGTACCTGGCACTTTCAGGGCAAACGTTGTGAAAAACAGTCTCATATGGCCAGGAACGGTGAAATTTTACCGTTTGAGCTGAAATGACAGCTTTGTATCAAATATGTTGCTGGCGTCAAAATAAGACTTTTTCCAGCATGGAAACACTATTTTACATTAGAAGAAGCATTTTGCAGAGTTTTCAAGTATGTTTCTGTCATCTGCAGTACCTGGCACTTTCAGGGCAAACGTTGTGAAAAACAGTCTCATATGGCCAGGAACGGTGAAATTTTACCGTTTGAGCTGAAATGACAGCTTTGCATCAAATATGTTGCTGGCGTCAAAATAAGACTTTTTCCAGCATGGAAACACTATTTTACATTAGAAGAAGCATTTGGCAGAGTTTTCCCGTGTGTTTCTTTCATCTGCAGTACCTGGCACTTTCAGGGCAAACGTTGTGAAAAACAGTCTCATATGGCCAGGAACGGTGAAATTTTACCGTTTGAGCTGAAATGACAGCTTTGCATCAAATATGTTGCTGGCGTCAAAATAAGACTTTTTCCAGCATGGAAACACTATTTTACATTAGAAGAAGCATTTGGCAGAGTTTTCAAGTATGTTTCTGTGATTTGTACTGTGTGGCATTTTCAGGGCACACGCTGTGTCCCAGACACACGGGAGAATGGCTGGAAACGCTTAAAACGGCAAGTTTCAGTCAGTTAGTGCTGAAATGAACGGTGTGTCTAAAATATGTTGCTGGCGTCAAAATAAGACTGTTTCCAGCATGGAAACACTATTTTACATTAGAAGAAGCATTTTGCTGAGTTTTCCCGTGTGTTTCTTTCATCTGCAGTACCTGGCACTTTCAGGGCAAACGTTGTGAAAAACAGTCTCATATGGCCAGGAACGGTGAAATTTTACCGTTTGAGCTGAAATGACAGCTTTGCATCAAATATGTTGCTGGCGTCAAAATAAGACTTTTTCCAGCATGGAAACACTATTTTACATTAGAAGAAGCATTTGGCAGAGTTTTCCCGTGTGTTTCTTTCATCTGCAGTACCTGGCACTTTCAGGGCAAACGTTGTGAAAAACAGTCTCATATGGCCAGGAACGGTGAAATTTTACCGTTTGAGCTGAAATGACAGCTTTGCATCAAATATGTTGCTGGCGTCAAAATAAGACTTTTTCCAGCATGGAAACACTATTTTACATTAGAAGAAGCATTTTGCTGAGTTTTCAAGTATGTTTCTGTCATCTGCAGTACCTGGCACTTTCAGGGCAAACGTTGTGAAAAACACTCTCATATGGGCAGGAAC
Source organism: Toxotes jaculatrix (assembly GCF_017976425.1). NCBI lineage: Eukaryota > Metazoa > Chordata > Actinopteri > Toxotidae > Toxotes > Toxotes jaculatrix. Next base: position 9,060 of record NW_024469775.1, read on the forward strand.
GGTGAAATTTTACCGTTTGAGCTGAAATGACAGCTTTTCATTAAATATGTTGCTGGCGTCAAAATAAGACTTTTTCCAGCATGGAAACACTATTTTACATTAGAAGAAGCATTTGGCAGAGTTTTCAAGTATGTTTCTGTCATCTGCAGTACCTGGCACTTTCAGGGCAAACGTTGTGAAAAACAGTCCTCATATGGGCAGGAACGGTGAAATTTTACCGTTTGAGCTGAAATGACAGCTTTTCATTAAATATGTTGCTGGCGTCAAAATAAGACTTTTTCCAGCATGGAAACACTATTTTACATTAGAAGAAGCATTTGGCAGAGTTTTCAAGTATGTTTCTGTCATCTGCAGTACCTGGCACTTTCAGGGCAAACGTTGTGAAAAACAGTCTCATATGGGCAGGAACGGTGAAATTTTACCGTTTGAGCTGAAATGACAGCTTTTCATTAAATATGTTGCTGGCGTCAAAATAAGACTTTTTCCAGCATGGAAACACTATTTTACATTAGAAGAAGCATTTTGCAGAGTTTTCCCGTGTGTTTCTTTCATCTGCAGTACCTGGCACTTTCAGGGCAAACGTTGTGAAAAACAGTCTCATATGGCCAGGAACGGTGAAATTTTACCGTTTGAGCTGAAATGACAGCTTTGCATCAAATATGTTGCTGGCGTCAAAATAAGACTTTTTCCAGCATGGAAACACTATTTTACATTAGAAGAAGCATTTTGCTGAGTTTTCCCGTGTGTTTCTTTCATCTGCAGTACCTGGCACTTTCAGGGCAAACGTTGTGGAAAAACAGTCTCATATGGCCAGGAACGGTGAAATTTTACCGTTTGAGCTGAAATGACAGCTTTGCATCAAATATGTTGCTGGCGTCAAAATAAGACTTTTTCCAGCATGGAAACACTATTTTACATTAGAAGAAGCATTTGGCAGAGTTTTCAAGTATGTTTCTGTGATTTGTACTGTGTGGCATTTTCAGGGCACACGCTGTGTCCCAGACACACGGAGAATGGCTGGAAACGCTTAAAACGGCAAGTTTCAGTCAGTTAGTGCTGAAATGAACGGTGGTGTCTAAAATATGTTGCTGGCGTCAAAATAAGACTGTTTCCAGCATGGAAACACTATTTTACATTAGAAGAAGCATTTTGCAGAGTTTTCCCGTGGTGTTTCTTTCATCTGCAGTACCTGGCACTTTCAGGGCAAACGTTGTGAAAAACAGTCTCATATGGCCAGGAACGGTGAAATTTTACCGTTTGAGCTGAAATGACAGCTTTGCATCAAATATGTTGCTGGCGTCAAAATAAGACTTTTTCCAGCATGGAAACACTATTTTACATTAGAAGAAGCATTTTGCTGAGTTTTCCCGTGTGTTTCTTTCATCTGCAGTACCTGGCACTTTCAGGGCAAACGTTGTGGAAAAACAGTCTCATATGGCCAGGAACGGTGAAATTTTACCGTTTGAGCTGAAATGACAGCTTTGCATCAAATATGTTGCTGGCGTCAAAATAAGACTTTTTCCAGCATGGAAACACTATTTTACATTAGAAGAAGCATTTGGCAGAGTTTTCAAGTATGTTTCTGTGATTTGTACTGTGTGGCATTTTCAGGGCACACGCTGTGTCCCAGACACACGGAGAATGGCTGGAAACGCTTAAAACGGCAAGTTTCAGTCAGTTAGTGCTGAAATGAACGGTGTGTCTAAAATATGTTGCTGGCGTCAAAATAAGACTGTTTCCAGCATGGAAACACTATTTTACATTAGAAGAAGCATTTTGCAGAGTTTTCCCGTGTGTTTCTTTCATCTGCAGTACCTGGCACTTTCAGGGCAAACGTTGTGAAAAACAGTCTCATATGGCCAGGAACGGTGAAATTTTACCGTTTGAGCTGAAATGACAGCTTTGCATCAAATATGTTGCTGGCGTCAAAATAAGACTTTTTCCAGCATGGAAACACTATTTTACATTAGAAGAAGCATTTGGCAGAGTTTTCCCGTGTGTTTCTTTCATCTGCAGTACCTGGCACTTTCAGGGCAAACGTTGTGAAAAACAGTCTCATATGGCCAGGAACGGTGAAATTTTACCGTTTGAGCTGAAATGACAGCTTTTCATTAAATATGTTGCTGGCGTCAAAATAAGACTTTTTCCAGCATGGAAACACTATTTTACATTAGAAGAAGCATTTTGCAGAGTTTTCAAGTATGTTTCTGTCATCTGCAGTACCTGGCACTTTCAGGGCAAACATTGTGAAAAACAGTCTCATATGGCCAGGAACGGTGAAATTTTACCGTTTGAGCTGAAATGACAGCTTTGTATCAAATATGTTGCTGGCGTCAAAATAAGACTTTTTCCAGCATGGAAACACTATTTTACATTAGAAGAAGCATTTTGCAGAGTTTTCAAGTATGTTTCTGTGATTTGCACTGCGTGGCATTTTCAGGGCACACGCTGTGTCCCAGACACACAGAGAATGGCTGGAAACGCTTAAAACGGTAAGTTTCAGTCAGTTAGTGCTGAAATGAACGGTGTGTCTAAAATATGTTGCTGGCGTCAAAATAAGACTTTTTCCAGCATGGAAACACTATTTTACATTAGAAGAAGCATTTTGCTGAGTTTTCCCGTGTGTTTCTTTCATCTGCAGTACCTGGCACTTTCAGGGCAAACGTTGTGAAAAACAGTCTCATATGGCCAGGAACGGTGAAATTTTACCGTTTGAGCTGAAATGACAGCTTTGTATCAAATATGTTGCTGGCGTCAAAATAAGACTTTTTCCAGCATGGAAACACTATTTTACATTAGAAGAAGCATTTTGCAGAGTTTTCAAGTATGTTTCTGTCATCTGCAGTACCTGGCACTTTCAGGGCAAACGTTGTGAAAAACAGTCTCATATGGCCAGGAACGGTGAAATTTTACCGTTTGAGCTGAAATGACAGCTTTGTATCAAATATGTTGCTGGCGTCAAAATAAGACTTTTTCCAGCATGGAAACACTATTTTACATTAGAAGAAGCATTTTGCAGAGTTTTCAAGTATGTTTCTGTCATCTGCAGTACCTGGCACTTTCAGGGCAAACGTTGTGAAAAACAGTCTCATATGGCCAGGAACGGTGAAATTTTACCGTTTGAGCTGAAATGACAGCTTTGCATCAAATATGTTGCTGGCGTCAAAATAAGACTTTTTCCAGCATGGAAACACTATTTTACATTAGAAGAAGCATTTGGCAGAGTTTTCCCGTGTGTTTCTTTCATCTGCAGTACCTGGCACTTTCAGGGCAAACGTTGTGAAAAACAGTCTCATATGGCCAGGAACGGTGAAATTTTACCGTTTGAGCTGAAATGACAGCTTTGCATCAAATATGTTGCTGGCGTCAAAATAAGACTGTTTCCAGCATGGAAACACTATTTTACATTAGAAGAAGCATTTCGCAGAGTTTTCAAGTATGTTTCTGTGATTTGTACTGTGTGGCATTTTCAGGGCACACGCTGTGTCCCAGACACACGGAGAATGGCTGGAAACGCTTAAAACGGCAAGTTTCAGTCAGTTAGTGCTGAAATGAACGGTGTGTCTAAAATATGTTGCTGGCGTCAAAATAAGACTTTTTCCAGCATGGAAACACTATTTTACATTAGAAGAAGCATTTTGCTGAGTTTTCCCGTGTGTTTCTTTCATCTGCAGTACCTGGCACTTTCAGGGCAAACGTTGTGAAAAACAGTCTCATATGGCCAGGAACGGTGAAATTTTACCGTTTGAGCTGAAATGACAGCTTTGCATCAAATATGTTGCTGGCGTCAAAATAAGACTTTTTCCAGCATGGAAACACTATTTTACATTAGAAGAAGCATTTTGCTGAGTTTTCCCGTGTGTTTCTTTCATCTGCAGTACCTGGCACTTTCAGGGCAAACGTTGTGGAAAAACAGTCTCATATGGCCAGGAACGGTGAAATTTTACCGTTTGAGCTGAAATGACAGCTTTGCATCAAATATGTTGCTGGCGTCAAAATAAGACTTTTTCCAGCATGGAAACACTATTTTACATTAGAAGAAGCATTTGGCAGAGTTTTCCCGTGTGTTTCTTTCATCTGCAGTACCTGGCACTTTCAGGGCAAACGTTGTGAAAAACAGTCTCATATGGCCAGGAACGGTGAAATTTTACCGTTTGAGCTGAAATGACAGCTTTGCATCAAATATGTTGCTGGCGTCAAAATAAGACTTTTTCCAGCATGGAAACACTATTTTACATTAGAAGAAGCATTTTGCTGAGTTTTCAAGTATGTTTCTGTCATCTGCAGTACCTGGCACTTTCAGGGCAAACGTTGTGAAAAACACTCTCATATGGGCAGGAACGGTGAAATTTTACCGTTTGAGCTGAAATGACAGCTTTTCATTAAATATGTTGCTGGCGTCAAAATAAGACTTTTTCCAGCATGGAAACACTATTTTACATTAGAAGAAGCATTTTGCAGAGTTTTCAAGTATGTTTCTGTCATCTGCAGTACCTGGCACTTTCAGGGCAAACATTGTGAAAAACAGTCTCATATGGCCAGGAACGGTGAAATTTTACCGTTTGAGCTGAAATGACAGCTTTGTATCAAATATGTTGCTGGCGTCAAAATAAGACTTTTTCCAGCATGGAAACACTATTTTACATTAGAAGAAGCATTTTGCAGAGTTTTCAAGTATGTTTCTGTGATTTGCACTGCGTGGCATTTTCAGGGCACACGCTGTGTCCCAGACACACAGAGAATGGCTGGAAACGCTTAAAACGGTAAGTTTCAGTCAGTTAGTGCTGAAATGAACGGTGTGTCTAAAATATGTTGCTGGCGTCAAAATAAGACTTTTTCCAGCATGGAAACACTATTTTACATTAGAAGAAGCATTTTGCTGAGTTTTCCCGTGTGTTTCTTTCATCTGCAGTACCTGGCACTTTCAGGGCAAACGTTGTGAAAAACAGTCTCATATGGCCAGGAACGGTGAAATTTTACCGTTTGAGCTGAAATGACAGCTTTGTATCAAATATGTTGCTGGCGTCAAAATAAGACTTTTTCCAGCATGGAAACACTATTTTACATTAGAAGAAGCATTTTGCAGAGTTTTCAAGTATGTTTCTGTCATCTGCAGTACCTGGCACTTTCAGGGCAAACGTTGTGAAAAACAGTCTCATATGGCCAGGAACGGTGAAATTTTACCGTTTGAGCTGAAATGACAGCTTTGTATCAAATATGTTGCTGGCGTCAAAATAAGACTTTTTCCAGCATGGAAACACTATTTTACATTAGAAGAAGCATTTGGCAGAGTTTTCCCGTGTGTTTCTTTCATCTGCAGTACCTGGCACTTTCAGGGCAAACGTTGTGAAAAACAGTCTCATATGGCCAGGAACGGTGAAATTTTACCGTTTGAGCTGAAATGACAGCTTTGCATCAAATATGTTGCTGGCGTCAAAATAAGACTTTTTCCAGCATGGAAACACTATTTTACATTAGAAGAAGCATTTGGCAGAGTTTTCAAGTATGTTTCTGTGATTTGTACTGTGTGGCATTTTCAGGGCACACGCTGTGTCCCAGACACACGGAGAATGGCTGGAAACGCTTAAAACGGCAAGTTTCAGTCAGTTAGTGCTGAAATGAACGGTGTGTATAAAATATGTTGCTGGCGTCAAAATAAGACTGTTTCCAGCATGGAAACACTATTTTACATTAGAAGAAGCATTTTGCAGAGTTTTCCCGTGTGTTTCTTTCATCTGCAGTACCTGGCACTTTCAGGGCAAACGTTGTGAAAAACAGTCTCATATGGCCAGGAACGGTGAAATTTTACCGTTTGAGCTGAAATGACAGCTTTGCATCAAATATGTTGCTGGCGTCAAAATAAGACTTTTTCCAGCATGGAAACACTATTTTACATTAGAAGAAGCATTTGGCAGAGTTTTCAAGTATGTTTCTGTGATTT
>NW_024469775.1:30000-33702 GCF_017976425.1 Toxotes jaculatrix
GTCGTAGAGACATGAAACCACCTTGTACCCCCCTATTTTCGGGTACGGGCTTTCCATTGGTACCACCCTCGAGCCTGTACAACGTTCGAGTCCGGAGATATGGGCGAAATAAAGTTTGTTTTTCCTGTATCTCCGGACAGGAAGGTCGTAGAGAGTCGTGGGTGGTACCGTTGGATGCAGAATGGTCGAATTATATTAGACGAACGTGGTTTCCAAGTGTCTAGGATGTACGGTTCGGGAGTTATTCAAGAAAAACGCTCGTCCAATCAGATCGCAGCATGCGAACCTGAGTGGAAAAATGACTAAGTGTCACAGCCGAAAAACTTCCTCCAGAAAGTAGTTAGGAGCACGTTTCAGACCATTTGGAGTCGATTGGTAGTGATTTTGCGAGATGTTTTTTCAAAATCATAGGGTTAGGGTTAGGGTTAGGGTTAGGGGTTAGGGTTAGGGTTAGGGTTAGGGTTGGGTTAGGGTTAGGGTTGGGTTAGGGTTAGGTTAAGGGGATGAAAACCACCTATCGTCGCCCCCGACGATAACTTCAAGGGTTAGGGTTAGGGTTAGGGTTAGGGTTAGGGGGTTAGGGTTAGGGTTAGGTTAAGGGGATGAAAACCACCTATCGTCGCCCCCGACGATAACTTCAAAGGTGCATATCTCGGGAACGGAAGGTCGTAGAGACATGAAACCACCTTGTACCCCCCTATTTTCGGGTACGGGCTTTCCATTGGTACCACCCTCGAGCCTGTACAACGTTCGAGTCCGGAGATATGGGCGAAATAAAGTTTGTTTTTCCTGTATCTCCGGACAGGAAGGTCGTAGAGAGTCGTGGGTGGTACCGTTGGATGCAGAATGGTCGAATTATATTAGACGAACGTGGTTTCCAAGTGTCTAGGATGTACGGTTCGGGAGTTATTCAAGAAAAACGCTCGTCCAATCAGATCGCAGCATGCGAACCTGAGTGGAAAAATGACTAAGTGTCACAGCCGAAAAACTTCCTCCAGAAAGTAGTTAGGAGCACGTTTCAGACCATTTGGAGTCGATTGGTAGTGATTTTGCGAGATGTTTTTTCAAAATCATATATGGAGGGTTAGGGTTAGGGTTAGGGTTAGGGTTAGGGTTAGGGTTAGGGTTAGGGTTAGGTTAAGGGGATGAAAACCACCTATCGTCGCCCCCGACGATAACTTCAAAGGTGCATATCTCGGGAACGGAAGGTCGTAGAGACATGAAACCACCTTGTACCCCCCTATTTTCGGGTACGGGCTTTCCATTGGTACCACCCTCGAGCCTGTACAACGTTCGAGTCCGGAGATATGGCCGAAATAAAGTTTGTTTTTCCTGTATCTCCGGACAGGAAGGTCGTAGAGAGTCGTGGGTGGTACCGTTGGATGCAGAATGGTCGAATTATATTAGACGAAGGTGGTTTCCAAGTGTCTAGGATGTACGGTTCGGGAGTTATTCAAGAAAAACGCTCGTCCAATCAGATCGCAGCATGCGAACCTGAGTGGAAAAATGACTAAGTGTCACAGCCGAAAAACTTCCTCCAGAAAGTAGTTAGGAGCACGTTTCAGACCATTTGGAGTCGATTGGTAGTGATTTTGCGAGATGTTTTTTCAAAATCATATATGGAGATCTACATGCAATAAGTAGCCATCAACATGAAAATGAGGGTTAGGGTTAGGGTTAGGTGTGGGGATCTCTCTTTCTTTAGGGTTAGGATTATTAATTAGGGTTGGGGCTAAAATAAATAATTAAAGTGGTTAAGGTTAGGGTTAGGGTTAGGGTTAGGGTTAGGGTTAGGGTTAGGGTTAGGGGTTAGGGTTAGGGTTAGGGTTAGGGTTAGGGTTAGGGTTAGGGTTAGGGTTAGGGTTAGGGTTAGGGTTAGGGTTAGGGTTAGGGTTAGGGTTAGGGTTAGGGTTAGGGTTAGGGTTAGGGTTAGGGTTAGGGTTAGGGTTAGGGTTAGGGTTAGGGTTAGGGTTAGGGTTAGGGTTAGGGTTAGGGTTAGGGTTAGGGTTAGGGTTAGGGTTAGGGTTAGGGTTAGGGTTAGGGTTAGGGTTAGGGTTAGGGTTAGGGTTAGGGTTAGGGTTAGGGTTAGGGTTAGGGTTAGGGTTAGGGTTAGGGTTAGGGTTAGGGTTAGGGTTAGGGTTAGGGTTAGGGTTAGGGTTAGGGTTAGGGTTAGGGTTAGGGTTAGGGTTAGGGTTAGGGTTAGGGTTAGGGTTAGGGTTAGGGTTAGGGTTAGGGTTAGGGTTAGGGTTAGGGTTAGGGTTAGGGTTAGGGTTAGGGTTAGGGTTAGGGTTAGGGTTAGGGTTAGGGTTAGGGTTAGGGTTAGGGTTAGGGTTAGGGTTAGGGTTAGGGTTAGGGTTAGGGTTAGGGTTAGGGTTAGGGTTAGGGTTAGGGTTAGGGTTAGGGTTAGGGTTAGGGTTAGGGTTAGGGTTAGGGTTAGGGTTAGGGTTAGGGTTAGGGTTAGGGTTAGGGTTAGGGTTAGGGTTAGGGTTAGGGTTAGGGTTAGGGTTAGGGTTAGGGTTAGGGTTAGGGTTAGGGTTAGGGTTAGGGTTAGGGTTAGGGTTAGGGTTAGGGTTAGGGTTAGGGTTAGGGTTAGGGTTAGGGTTAGGGTTAGGGTTAGGGTTAGGGTTAGGGTTAGGGTTAGGGTTAGGGTTAGGGTTAGGGTTAGGGTTAGGGTTAGGGTTAGGGTTAGGGTTAGGGTTAGGGTTAGGGTTAGGGTTAGGGTTAGGGTTAGGGTTAGGGTTAGGGTTAGGGTTAGGGTTAGGGTTAGGGTTAGGGTTAGGGTTAGGGTTAGGGTTAGGGTTAGGGTTAGGGTTAGGGTTAGGGTTAGGGTTAGGGTTAGGGTTAGGGTTAGGGTTAGGGTTAGGGTTAGGGTTAGGGTTAGGGTTAGGGTTAGGGTTAGGGTTAGGGTTAGGGTTAGGGTTAGGGTTAGGGTTAGGGTTAGGGTTAGGGTTAGGGTTAGGGTTAGGGTTAGGGTTAGGGTTAGGGTTAGGGTTAGGGTTAGGGTTAGGGTTAGGGTTAGGGTTAGGGTTAGGGTTAGGGTTAGGGTTAGGGTTAGGGTTAGGGTTAGGGTTAGGGTTAGGGTTAGGGTTAGGGTTAGGGTTAGGGTTAGGGTTAGGGTTAGGGTTAGGGTTAGGGTTAGGGTTAGGGTTAGGGTTAGGGTTAGGGTTAGGGTTAGGGTTAGGGTTAGGGTTAGGGTTAGGGTTAGGGTTAGGGTTAGGGTTAGGGTTAGGGTTAGGGTTAGGGTTAGGGTTAGGGTTAGGGTTAGGGTTAGGGTTAGGGTTAGGGTTAGGGTTAGGGTTAGGGTTAGGGTTAGGGTTAGGGTTAGGGTTAGGGTTAGGGTTAGGGTTAGGGTTAGGGTTAGGGTTAGGGTTAGGGTTAGGGTTAGGGTTAGGGTTAGGGTTAGGGTTAGGGTTAGGGTTAGGGTTAGGGTTAGGGTTAGGGTTAGGGTTAGGGTTAGGGTTAGGGTTAGGGTTAGGGTTAGGGTTAGGGTTAGGGTTAGGGTTAGGGTTAGGGTTAGGGTTAGGGTTAGGGTTAGGGTTAGGGTTAGGGTTAGGGTTAGGGTTAGGGTTAGGGTTAGGGTTAGGGTTAGGGTTTAGGGTTAGGGTTAGGGTTAGGGTTAGGGTTAGGGATAGGGATAGGGTTATGGTTAGTGTTTAGGGTTAGGGTAGGGTAGGGTTAGGTTAGGTTTAGGGTTAGGGTTAG
>NW_024469776.1:0-33568 GCF_017976425.1 Toxotes jaculatrix
CGTTCCTGGCCATATGAGACTGTTTTTTCACAACGTTTGCCCTGAAAGTGCCAGGTACTGCAGATGAAAGAAACACACGGGAAAACTCAGCAAAATGCTTCTTCTAATGGAAAATAGTGTTTCCATGCTGGAAACAGTCTTATTTTGACGCCAGCAACATATTTTAGACACACCGTTCATTTCAGCACTAACTGACTGAAACTTGCCGTTTTAAGCGTTTCCAGCCATTCTCCGTGTGTCTGGGACACAGCGTGTGCCCTGAAAATGCCACACAGTACAAATCACAGAAACATACTTGAAAACTCTGCCAAATGCTTCTTCTAATGTAAAATAGTGTTTCCATGCTGGAAAAAGTCTTATTTTGACGCCAGCAACATATTTGATGCAAAGCTGTCATTTCAGCTCAAACGGTCAAATTTCACCGTTCCTGGCCATATGAGACTGTTTTTCACAACGTTTGCCCTGAAAGTGCCAGGTACTGCAGATGAAAGAAACACACGGGAAAACTCTGCAAAATGCTTCTTCTAATGGAAAATAGTGTTTCCATGCTGGAAACAGTCTTATTTTGACGCCAGCAACATATTTTAGACACACCCGTTCATTTCAGCACTAACTGACTGAAACTTGCCGTTTTAAGCGTTTCCAGCCATTCTCCGTGTGTCTGGGGACACAGCGTGTGCCCTGAAAATGCCACACAGTACAAATCACAGAAACATACTTGAAAACTCTGCCAAATGCTTCTTCTAATGTAAAATAGTGTTTCCATGCTGGAAAAAGTCTTATTTTGACGCCAGCAACATATTTGATGCAAAGCTGTCATTTCAGCTCAAACGGTCAAATTTCACCGTTCCTGGCCATATGAGACTGTTTTTCACAACGTTTGCCCTGAAAGTGCCAGGTACTGCAGATGAAAGAAACACACGGGAAAACTCTGCAAAATGCTTCTTCTAATGGAAAATAGTGTTTCCATGCTGGAAACAGTCTTATTTTGACGCCAGCAACATATTTTAGACACCACCGTTCATTTCAGCACTAACTGACTGAAACTTGCCGTTTTAAGCGTTTCCAGCCATTCTCCGTGTGTCTGGGGACACAGCGTGTGCCCTGAAAATGCCACACAGTACAAATCACAGAAACATACTTGAAAACTCTGCCAAATGCTTCTTCTAATGTAAAATAGTGTTTCCATGCTGGAAAAAGTCTTATTTTGACGCCAGCAACATATTTGATGCAAAGCTGTCATTTCAGCTCAAACGGTCAAATTTCACCGTTCCTGGCCATATGAGACTGTTTTTCACAACGTTTGCCCTGAAAGTGCCAGGTACTGCAGATGAAAGAAACACACGGGAAAACTCTGCAAAATGCTTCTTCTAATGTAAAATAGTGTTTCCATGCTGGAAACAGTCTTATTTTGACGCCAGCAACATATTTTAGACACACCGTTCATTTCAGCACTAACTGACTGAAACTTGCCGTTTTAAGCGTTTCCAGCCATTCTCCGTGTGTCTGGGACACAGCGTGTGCCCTGAAAATGCCACACAGTACAAATCACAGAAACATACTTGAAAACTCTGCCAAATGCTTCTTCTAATGTAAAATAGTGTTTCCATGCTGGAAAAAGTCTTATTTTGACGCCAGCAACATATTTGATGCAAAGCTGTCATTTCAGCTCAAACGGTCAAATTTCACCGTTCCTGGCCATATGAGACTGTTTTTCACAACGTTTGCCCTGAAAGTGCCAGGTACTGCAGATGAAAGAAACACACGGGAAAACTCTGCAAAATGCTTCTTCTAATGGAAAATAGTGTTTCCATGCTGGAAAAAGTCTTATTTTGACGCCAGCAACATATTTGATGCAAAGCTGTCATTTCAGCTCAAACGGTCAAATTTCACCGTTCCTGGCCATATGAGACTGTTTTTCACAACGTTTGCCCTGAAAGTGCCAGGTACTGCAGATGAAAGAAACACACGGGAAAACTCTGCAAAATGCTTCTTCTAATGGAAAATAGTGTTTCCATGCTGGAAACAGTCTTATTTTGACGCCAGCAACATATTTTAGACACACCGTTCATTTCAGCACTAACTGACTGAAACTTGCCGTTTTAAGCGTTTCCAGCCATTCTCCGTGTGTCTGGGACACAGCGTGTGCCCTGAAAATGCCACACAGTACAAAATCACAGAAACATACTTGAAAACTCTGCCAAATGCTTCTTCTAATGTAAAATAGTGTTTCCATGCTGGAAAAAGTCTTATTTTGACGCCAGCAACATATTTGATGCAAAGCTGTCATTTCAGCTCAAACGGTCAAATTTCACCGTTCCTGGCCATATGAGACTGTTTTTTCACAACGTTTGCCCTGAAAGTGCCAGGTACTGCAGATGAAAGAAACACACGGGAAAACTCTGCAAAATGCTTCTTCTAATGGAAAATAGTGTTTCCATGCTGGAAACAGTCTTATTTTGACGCCAGCAACATATTTTAGACACACCGTTCATTTCAGCACTAACTGACTGAAACTTGCCGTTTTAAGCGTTTCCAGCCATTCTCCGTGTGTCTGGGACACAGCGTGTGCCCTGAAAATGCCACACAGTACAAATCACAGAAACATACTTGAAAACTCTGCCAAATGCTTCTTCTAATGTAAAATAGTGTTTCCATGCTGGAAAAAGTCTTATTTTGACGCCAGCAACATATTTGATGCAAAGCTGTCATTTCAGCTCAAACGGTCAAATTTCACCGTTCCTGGCCATATGAGACTGTTTTTCACAACGTTTGCCCTGAAAGTGCCAGGTACTGCAGATGAAAGAAACACACGGGAAAACTCTGCAAAATGCTTCTTCTAATGTAAAATAGTGTTTCCATGCTGGAAACAGTCTTATTTTGACGCCAGCAACATATTTTAGACACACCGTTCATTTCAGCACTAACTGACTGAAACTTGCCGTTTTAAGCGTTTCCAGCCATTCTCCGTGTGTCTGGGACACAGCGTGTGCCCTGAAAATGCCACACAGTACAAATCACAGAAACATACTTGAAAACTCTGCCAAATGCTTCTTCTAATGTAAAATAGTGTTTCCATGCTGGAAAAAGTCTTATTTTGACGCCAGCAACATATTTGATGCAAAGCTGTCATTTCAGCTCAAACGGTCAAATTTCACCGTTCCTGGCCATATGAGACTGTTTTTCACAACGTTTGCCCTGAAAGTGCCAGGTACTGCAGATGAAAGAAACACAACACACGGGAAAACTCTGCAAAATGCTTCTTCTAATGTAAAATAGTGTTTCCATGCTGGAAAAAGTCTTATTTTGACGCCAGCAACATATTTGATGCAAAGCTGTCATTTCAGCTCAAACGGTCAAATTTCACCGTTCCTGGCCATATGAGACTGTTTTTCACAACGTTTGCCCTGAAAGTGCCAGGTACTGCAGATGAAAGAAACACACGGGAAAACTCTGCAAAATGCTTCTTCTAATGGAAAATAGTGTTTCCATGCTGGAAACAGTCTTATTTTGACGCCAGCAACATATTTTAGACACACCGTTCATTTCAGCACTAACTGACTGAAACTTGCCGTTTTAAGCGTTTCCAGCCATTCTCCGTGTGTCTGGGACACAGCGTGTGCCCTGAAAATGCCACACAGTACAAATCACAGAAACATACTTGAAAACTCTGCCAAATGCTTCTTCTAATGTAAAATAGTGTTTCCATGCTGGAAAAAGTCTTATTTTGACGCCAGCAACATATTTGATGCAAAGCTGTCATTTCAGCTCAAACGGTCAAATTTCACCGTTCCTGGCCATATGAGACTGTTTTTCACAACGTTTGCCCTGAAAGTGCCAGGTACTGCAGATGAAAGAAACACACGGGAAAACTCTGCAAAATGCTTCTTCTAATGGAAAATAGTGTTTCCATGCTGGAAACAGTCTTATTTTGACGCCAGCAACATATTTTAGACACACCGTTCATTTCAGCACTAACTGACTGAAACTTGCCGTTTTAAGCGTTTCCAGCCATTCTCCGTGTGTCTGGGACACAGCGTGTGCCCTGAAAATGCCACACAGTACAAATCACAGAAACATACTTGAAAACTCTGCCAAATGCTTCTTCTAATGTAAAATAGTGTTTCCATGCTGGAAAAAGTCTTATTTTGACGCCAGCAACATATTTGATGCAAAGCTGTCATTTCAGCTCAAACGGTCAAATTTCACCGTTCCTGGCCATATGAGACTGTTTTTCACAACGTTTGCCCTGAAAGTGCCAGGTACTGCAGATGAAAGAAACACACGGGAAAACTCAGCAAAATGCTTCTTCTAATGTAAAATAGTGTTTCCATGCTGGAAAAAGTCTTATTTTGACGCCAGCAACATATTTGATGCAAAGCTGTCATTTCAGCTCAAACGGTCAAATTTCACCGTTCCTGGCCATATGAGACTGTTTTTCACAACGTTTGCCCTGAAAGTGCCAGGTACTGCAGATGAAAGAAACACACGGGAAAACTCTGCAAAATGCTTCTTCTAATGGAAAATAGTGTTTCCATGCTGGAAACAGTCTTATTTTGACGCCAGCAACATATTTTAGACACACCGTTCATTTCAGCACTAACTGACTGAAACTTGCCGTTTTAAGCGTTTCCAGCCATTCTCCGTGTGTCTGGGACACAGCGTGTGCCCTGAAAATGCCACACAGTACAAATCACAGAAACATACTTGAAAACTCTGCCAAATGCTTCTTCTAATGTAAAATAGTGTTTCCATGCTGGAAAAAGTCTTATTTTGACGCCAGCAACATATTTGATGCAAAGCTGTCATTTCAGCTCAAACGGTCAAATTTCACCGTTCCTGGCCATATGAGACTGTTTTTCACAACGTTTGCCCTGAAAGTGCCAGGTACTGCAGATGAAAGAAACACACGGGAAAACTCTGCAAAATGCTTCTTCTAATGGAAAATAGTGTTTCCATGCTGGAAACAGTCTTATTTTGACGCCAGCAACATATTTTAGACACACCGTTCATTTCAGCACTAACTGACTGAAACTTGCCGTTTTAAGCGTTTCCAGCCATTCTCCGTGTGTCTGGGACACAGCGTGTGCCCTGAAAATGCCACACAGTACAAATCACAGAAACATACTTGAAAACTCTGCCAAATGCTTCTTCTAATGTAAAATAGTGTTTCCATGCTGGAAAAAGTCTTATTTTGACGCCAGCAACATATTTGATGCAAAGCTGTCATTTCAGCTCAAACGGTCAAATTTCACCGTTCCTGGCCATATGAGACTGTTTTTCACAACGTTTGCCCTGAAAGTGCCAGGTACTGCAGATGAAAGAAACACACGGGAAAACTCTGCAAAATGCTTCTTCTAATGTAAAATAGTGTTTCCATGCTGGAAAAAGTCTTATTTTGACGCCAGCAACATATTTGATGCAAAGCTGTCATTTCAGCTCAAACGGTAAAATTTCACCGTTCCTGGCCATATGAGACTGTTTTTCACAACGTTTGCCCTGAAAGTGCCAGGTACTGCAGATGAAAGAAACACACGGGAAAACTCTGCAAAATGCTTCTTCTAATGTAAAATAGTGTTTCCATGCTGGAAAAAGTCTTATTTTGACGCCAGCAACATATTTGATGCAAAGCTGTCATTTCAGCTCAAACGGTAAAATTTCACCGTTCCTGGCCATATGAGACTGTTTTTCACAACGTTTGCCCTGAAAGTGCCAGGTACTGCAGATGAAAGAAACACACGGGAAAACTCTGCAAAATGCTTCTTCTAATGTAAAATAGTGTTTCCATGCTGGAAACAGTCTTATTTTGACGCCAGCAACATATTTTAGACACACCGTTCATTTCAGCACTAACTGACTGAAACTTGCCGTTTTAAGCGTTTCCAGCCATTCTCCGTGTGTCTGGGACACAGCGTGTGCCCTGAAAATGCCACACAGTACAAATCACAGAAACATACTTGAAAACTCTGCCAAATGCTTCTTCTAATGTAAAATAGTGTTTCCATGCTGGAAAAAGTCTTATTTTGACGCCAGCAACATATTTGATGCAAAGCTGTCATTTCAGCTCAAACGGTCAAATTTCACCGTTCCTGGCCATATGAGACTGTTTTTCACAACGTTTGCCCTGAAAGTGCCAGGTACTGCAGATGAAAGAAACACACGGGAAAACTCAGCAAAATGCTTCTTCTAATGTAAAATAGTGTTTCCATGCTGGAAAAAGTCTTATTTTGACGCCAGCAACATATTTGATGCAAAGCTGTCATTTCAGCTCAAACGGTCAAATTTCACCGTTCCTGGCCATATGAGACTGTTTTTCACAACGTTTGCCCTGAAAGTGCCAGGTACTGCAGATGAAAGAAACACACGGGAAAACTCTGCAAAATGCTTCTTCTAATGGAAAATAGTGTTTCCATGCTGGAAACAGTCTTATTTTGACGCCAGCAACATATTTTAGACACACCGTTCATTTCAGCACTAACTGACTGAAACTTGCCGTTTTAAGCGTTTCCAGCCATTCTCCGTGTGTCTGGGACACAGCGTGTGCCCTGAAAATGCCACACAGTACAAATCACAGAAACATACTTGAAAACTCTGCCAAATGCTTCTTCTAATGTAAAATAGTGTTTCCATGCTGGAAAAAGTCTTATTTTGACGCCAGCAACATATTTGATGCAAAGCTGTCATTTCAGCTCAAACGGTCAAATTTCACCGTTCCTGGCCATATGAGACTGTTTTTCACAACGTTTGCCCTGAAAGTGCCAGGTACTGCAGATGAAAGAAACACACGGGAAAACTCTGCAAAATGCTTCTTCTAATGGAAAATAGTGTTTCCATGCTGGAAACAGTCTTATTTTGACGCCAGCAACATATTTTAGACACACCCGTTCATTTCAGCACTAACTGACTGAAACTTGCCGTTTTAAGCGTTTCCAGCCATTCTCCGTGTGTCTGGGACACAGCGTGTGCCCTGAAAATGCCACACAGTACAAATCACAGAAACATACTTGAAAACTCTGCCAAATGCTTCTTCTAATGTAAAATAGTGTTTCCATGCTGGAAAAAGTCTTATTTTGACGCCAGCAACATATTTGATGCAAAGCTGTCATTTCAGCTCAAACGGTCAAATTTCACCGTTCCTGGCCATATGAGACTGTTTTTCACAACGTTTGCCCTGAAAGTGCCAGGTACTGCAGATGAAAGAAACACACGGGAAAACTCTGCAAAATGCTTCTTCTAATGGAAAATAGTGTTTCCATGCTGGAAACAGTCTTATTTTGACGCCAGCAACATATTTTAGACACACCGTTCATTTCAGCACTAACTGACTGAAACTTGCCGTTTTAAGCGTTTCCAGCCATTCTCCGTGTGTCTGGGACACAGCGTGTGCCCTGAAAATGCCACACAGTACAAATCACAGAAACATACTTGAAAACTCTGCCAAATGCTTCTTCTAATGTAAAATAGTGTTTCCATGCTGGAAAAAGTCTTATTTTGACGCCAGCAACATATTTGATGCAAAGCTGTCATTTCAGCTCAAACGGTCAAATTTCACCGTTCCTGGCCATATGAGACTGTTTTTCACAACGTTTGCCCTGAAAGTGCCAGGTACTGCAGATGAAAGAAACACACGGGAAAACTCTGCAAAATGCTTCTTCTAATGTAAAATAGTGTTTCCATGCTGGAAACAGTCTTATTTTGACGCCAGCAACATATTTTAGACACACCGTTCATTTCAGCACTAACTGACTGAAACTTGCCGTTTTAAGCGTTTCCAGCCATTCTCCGTGTGTCTGGGACACAGCGTGTGCCCTGAAAATGCCACACAGTACAAATCACAGAAACATACTTGAAAACTCTGCCAAATGCTTCTTCTAATGTAAAATAGTGTTTCCATGCTGGAAAAAGTCTTATTTTGACGCCAGCAACATATTTGATGCAAAGCTGTCATTTCAGCTCAAACGGTCAAATTTCACCGTTCCTGGCCATATGAGACTGTTTTTCACAACGTTTGCCCTGAAAGTGCCAGGTACTGCAGATGAAAGAAACACACGGGAAAACTCTGCAAAATGCTTCTTCTAATGTAAAATAGTGTTTCCATGCTGGAAACAGTCTTATTTTGACGCCAGCAACATATTTTAGACACACCGTTCATTTCAGCACTAACTGACTGAAACTTGCCGTTTTAAGCGTTTCCAGCCATTCTCCGTGTGTCTGGGACACAGCGTGTGCCCTGAAAATGCCACACAGTACAAATCACAGAAACATACTTGAAAACTCTGCCAAATGCTTCTTCTAATGTAAAATAGTGTTTCCATGCTGGAAAAAGTCTTATTTTGACGCCAGCAACATATTTGATGCAAAGCTGTCATTTCAGCTCAAACGGTCAAATTTCACCGTTCCTGGCCATATGAGACTGTTTTTCACAACGTTTGCCCTGAAAGTGCCAGGTACTGCAGATGAAAGAAACACACGGGAAAACTCAGCAAAATGCTTCTTCTAATGGAAAATAGTGTTTCCATGCTGGAAACAGTCTTATTTTGACGCCAGCAACATATTTTAGACACACCGTTCATTTCAGCACTAACTGACTGAAACTTGCCGTTTTAAGCGTTTCCAGCCATTCTCCGTGTGTCTGGGACACAGCGTGTGCCCTGAAAATGCCACACAGTACAAATCACAGAAACATACTTGAAAACTCTGCCAAATGCTTCTTCTAATGTAAAATAGTGTTTCCATGCTGGAAAAAGTCTTATTTTGACGCCAGCAACATATTTGATGCAAAGCTGTCATTTCAGCTCAAACGGTCAAATTTCGCCGTTCCTGGCCATATGAGACTGTTTTTCACAACGTTTGCCCTGAAAGTGCCAGGTACTGCAGATGAAAGAAACACACGGGAAAACTCAGCAAAATGCTTCTTCTAATGTAAAATAGTGTTTCCATGCTGGAAAAAGTCTTATTTTGACGCCGGCAACATATTTGATGCAAAGCTGTCATTTCAGCTCAAACGGTCAAATTTCACCGTTCCTGGCCATATGAGACTGTTTTTCACAACGTTTGCCCTGAAAGTGCCAGGTACTGCAGATGAAAGAAACACACGGGAAAACTCTGCAAAATGCTTCTTCTAATGTAAAATAGTGTTTCCATGCTGGAAACAGTCTTATTTTGACGCCAGCAACATATTTTAGACACACCCGTTCATTTCAGCACTAACTGACTGAAACTTGCCGTTTTAAGCGTTTCCAGCCATTCTCCGTGTGTCTGGGACACAGCGTGTGCCCTGAAAATGCCACACAGTACAAATCACAGAAACATACTTGAAAACTCTGCCAAATGCTTCTTCTAATGTAAAATAGTGTTTCCATGCTGGAAAAAGTCTTATTTTGACGCCAGCAACATATTTGATGCAAAGCTGTCATTTCAGCTCAAACGGTAAAATTTCGCCGTTCCTGGCCATATGAGACTGTTTTTCACAACGTTTGCCCTGAAAGTGCCAGGTACTGCAGATGAAAGAAACACACGGGAAAACTCAGCAAAATGCTTCTTCTAATGTAAAATAGTGTTTCCATGCTGGAAAAAGTCTTATTTTGACGCCAGCAACATATTTGATGCAAAGCTGTCATTTCAGCTCAAACGGTCAAATTTCACCGTTCCTGGCCATATGAGACTGTTTTTCACAACGTTTGCCCTGAAAGTGCCAGGTACTGCAGATGAAAGAAACACACGGGAAAACTCTGCAAAATGCTTCTTCTAATGGAAAATAGTGTTTCCATGCTGGAAACAGTCTTATTTTGACGCCAGCAACATATTTTAGACACACCGTTCATTTCAGCACTAACTGACTGAAACTTGCCGTTTTAAGCGTTTCCAGCCATTCTCCGTGTGTCTGGGACACAGCGTGTGCCCTGAAAATGCCACACAGTACAAATCACAGAAACATACTTGAAAACTCTGCCAAATGCTTCTTCTAATGTAAAATAGTGTTTCCATGCTGGAAAAAGTCTTATTTTGACGCCAGCAACATATTTGATGCAAAGCTGTCATTTCAGCTCAAACGGTCAAATTTCACCGTTCCTGGCCATATGAGACTGTTTTTCACAACGTTTGCCCTGAAAGTGCCAGGTACTGCAGATGAAAGAAACACACGGGAAAACTCTGCAAAATGCTTCTTCTAATGGAAAATAGTGTTTCCATGCTGGAAACAGTCTTATTTTGACGCCAGCAACATATTTTAGACACACCGTTCATTTCAGCACTAACTGACTGAAACTTGCCGTTTTAAGCGTTTCCAGCCATTCTCCGTGTGTCTGGGACACAGCGTGTGCCCTGAAAATGCCACACAGTACAAATCACAGAAACATACTTGAAAACTCTGCCAAATGCTTCTTCTAATGTAAAATAGTGTTTCCATGCTGGAAAAAGTCTTATTTTGACGCCAGCAACATATTTGATGCAAAGCTGTCATTTCAGCTCAAACGGTCAAATTTCACCGTTCCTGGCCATATGAGACTGTTTTTCACAACGTTTGCCCTGAAAGTGCCAGGTACTGCAGATGAAAGAAACACACGGGAAAACTCTGCAAAATGCTTCTTCTAATGTAAAATAGTGTTTCCATGCTGGAAAAAGTCTTATTTTGACGCCAGCAACATATTTGATGCAAAGCTGTCATTTCAGCTCAAACGGTAAAATTTCACCGTTCCTGGCCATATGAGACTGTTTTTCACAACGTTTGCCCTGAAAGTGCCAGGTACTGCAGATGAAAGAAACACACGGGAAAACTCTGCAAAATGCTTCTTCTAATGTAAAATAGTGTTTCCATGCTGGAAAAAGTCTTATTTTGACGCCAGCAACATATTTGATGCAAAGCTGTCATTTCAGCTCAAACGGTAATTCACCGTTCCTGGCCATATGAGACTGTTTTTCACAACGTTTGCCCTGAAAGTGCCAGGTACTGCAGATGAAAGAAACACACGGGAAAACTCTGCAAAATGCTTCTTCTAATGTAAAATAGTGTTTCCATGCTGGAAACAGTCTTATTTTGACGCCAGCAACATATTTTAGACACACCGTTCATTTCAGCACTAACTGACTGAAACTTGCCGTTTTAAGCGTTTCCAGCCATTCTCCGTGTGTCTGGGACACAGCGTGTGCCCTGAAAATGCCACACAGTACAAATCACAGAAACATACTTGAAAACTCTGCCAAATGCTTCTTCTAATGTAAAATAGTGTTTCCATGCTGGAAAAAGTCTTATTTTGACGCCAGCAACATATTTGATGCAAAGCTGTCATTTCAGCTCAAACGGTCAAATTTCACCGTTCCTGGCCATATGAGACTGTTTTTCACAACGTTTGCCCTGAAAGTGCCAGGTACTGCAGATGAAAGAAACACACGGGAAAACTCAGCAAAATGCTTCTTCTAATGTAAAATAGTGTTTCCATGCTGGAAAAAGTCTTATTTTGACGCCAGCAACATATTTGATGCAAAGCTGTCATTTCAGCTCAAACGGTCAAATTTCACCGTTCCTGGCCATATGAGACTGTTTTTCACAACGTTTGCCCTGAAAGTGCCAGGTACTGCAGATGAAAGAAACACACGGGAAAACTCAGCAAAATGCTTCTTCTAATGTAAAATAGTGTTTCCATGCTGGAAAAAGTCTTATTTTGACGCCAGCAACATATTTGATGCAAAGCTGTCATTTCAGCTCAAACGGTCAAATTTCACCGTTCCTGGCCATATGAGACTGTTTTTCACAACGTTTGCCCTGAAAGTGCCAGGTACTGCAGATGAAAGAAACACACGGGAAAACTCTGCAAAATGCTTCTTCTAATGGAAAATAGTGTTTCCATGCTGGAAACAGTCTTATTTTGACGCCAGCAACATATTTTAGACACACCGTTCATTTCAGCACTAACTGACTGAAACTTGCCGTTTTAAGCGTTTCCAGCCATTCTCCGTGTGTCTGGGACACAGCGTGTGCCCTGAAAATGCCACACAGTACAAATCACAGAAACATACTTGAAAACTCTGCCAAATGCTTCTTCTAATGTAAAATAGTGTTTCCATGCTGGAAAAAGTCTTATTTTGACGCCAGCAACATATTTGATGCAAAGCTGTCATTTCAGCTCAAACGGTCAAATTTCACCGTTCCTGGCCATATGAGACTGTTTTTCACAACGTTTGCCCTGAAAGTGCCAGGTACTGCAGATGAAAGAAACACACGGGAAAACTCTGCAAAATGCTTCTTCTAATGGAAAATAGTGTTTCCATGCTGGAAACAGTCTTATTTTGACGCCAGCAACATATTTTAGACACACCGTTCATTTCAGCACTAACTGACTGAAACTTGCCGTTTTAAGCGTTTCCAGCCATTCTCCGTGTGTCTGGGACACAGCGTGTGCCCTGAAAATGCCACACAGTACAAATCACAGAAACATACTTGAAAACTCTGCCAAATGCTTCTTCTAATGTAAAATAGTGTTTCCCCCATGCTGGAAAAAGTCTTATTTTGACGCCAGCAACATATTTGATGCAAAGCTGTCATTTCAGCTCAAACGGTCAAATTTCACCGTTCCTGGCCATATGAGACTGTTTTTCACAACGTTTGCCCTGAAAGTGCCAGGTACTGCAGATGAAAGAAACACACGGGAAAACTCTGCAAAATGCTTCTTCTAATGTAAAATAGTGTTTCCATGCTGGAAACAGTCTTATTTTGACGCCAGCAACATATTTTAGACACACCGTTCATTTCAGCACTAACTGACTGAAACTTGCCGTTTTAAGCGTTTCCAGCCATTCTCCGTGTGTCTGGGACACAGCGTGTGCCCTGAAAATGCCACACAGTACAAATCACAGAAACATACTTGAAAACTCTGCCAAATGCTTCTTCTAATGTAAAATAGTGTTTCCATGCTGGAAAAAGTCTTATTTTGACGCCAGCAACATATTTGATGCAAAGCTGTCATTTCAGCTCAAACGGTCAAATTTCACCGTTCCTGGCCATATGAGACTGTTTTTCACAACGTTTGCCCTGAAAGTGCCAGGTACTGCAGATGAAAGAAACACACGGGAAAACTCTGCAAAATGCTTCTTCTAATGTAAAATAGTGTTTCCATGCTGGAAACAGTCTTATTTTGACGCCAGCAACATATTTTAGACACACCGTTCATTTCAGCACTAACTGACTGAAACTTGCCGTTTTAAGCGTTTCCAGCCATTCTCCGTGTGTCTGGGACACAGCGTGTGCCCTGAAAATGCCACACAGTACAAATCACAGAAACATACTTGAAAACTCTGCCAAATGCTTCTTCTAATGTAAAATAGTGTTTCCATGCTGGAAAAAGTCTTATTTTGACGCCAGCAACATATTTGATGCAAAGCTGTCATTTCAGCTCAAACGGTCAAATTTCACCGTTCCTGGCCATATGAGACTGTTTTTCACAACGTTTGCCCTGAAAGTGCCAGGTACTGCAGATGAAAGAAACACACGGGAAAACTCAGCAAAATGCTTCTTCTAATGGAAAATAGTGTTTCCATGCTGGAAACAGTCTTATTTTGACGCCAGCAACATATTTTAGACACACCGTTCATTTCAGCACTAACTGACTGAAACTTGCCGTTTTAAGCGTTTCCAGCCATTCTCCGTGTGTCTGGGACACAGCGTGTGCCCTGAAAATGCCACACAGTACAAATCACAGAAACATACTTGAAAACTCTGCCAAATGCTTCTTCTAATGTAAAATAGTGTTTCCATGCTGGAAAAAGTCTTATTTTGACGCCAGCAACATATTTGATGCAAAGCTGTCATTTCAGCTCAAACGGTCAAATTTCGCCGTTCCTGGCCATATGAGACTGTTTTTCACAACGTTTGCCCTGAAAGTGCCAGGTACTGCAGATGAAAGAAACACACGGGAAAACTCAGCAAAATGCTTCTTCTAATGTAA
The DNA here is from genome assembly GCF_017976425.1 of Toxotes jaculatrix. NCBI lineage: Eukaryota > Metazoa > Chordata > Actinopteri > Toxotidae > Toxotes > Toxotes jaculatrix. The sequence continues at coordinate 13,941 of NW_024469776.1, forward strand.
AATAGTGTTTCCATGCTGGAAAAAGTCTTATTTTGACGCCGGCAACATATTTGATGCAAAGCTGTCATTTCAGCTCAAACGGTCAAATTTCACCGTTCCTGGCCATATGAGACTGTTTTTCACAACGTTTGCCCTGAAAGTGCCAGGTACTGCAGATGAAAGAAACACACGGGAAAACTCTGCAAAATGCTTCTTCTAATGTAAAATAGTGTTTCCATGCTGGAAACAGTCTTATTTTGACGCCAGCAACATATTTTAGACACACCGTTCATTTCAGCACTAACTGACTGAAACTTGCCGTTTTAAGCGTTTCCAGCCATTCTCCGTGTGTCTGGGACACAGCGTGTGCCCTGAAAATGCCACACAGTACAAATCACAGAAACATACTTGAAAACTCTGCCAAATGCTTCTTCTAATGTAAAATAGTGTTTCCATGCTGGAAAAAGTCTTATTTTGACGCCAGCAACATATTTGATGCAAAGCTGTCATTTCAGCTCAAACGGTAAAATTTCGCCGTTCCTGGCCATATGAGACTGTTTTTCACAACGTTTGCCCTGAAAGTGCCAGGTACTGCAGATGAAAGAAACACACGGGAAAACTCAGCAAAATGCTTCTTCTAATGTAAAATAGTGTTTCCATGCTGGAAAAAGTCTTATTTTGACGCCAGCAACATATTTGATGCAAAGCTGTCATTTCAGCTCAAACGGTCAAATTTCACCGTTCCTGGCCATATGAGACTGTTTTTCACAACGTTTGCCCTGAAAGTGCCAGGTACTGCAGATGAAAGAAACACACGGGAAAACTCAGCAAAATGCTTCTTCTAATGGAAAATAGTGTTTCCATGCTGGAAACAGTCTTATTTTGACGCCAGCAACATATTTTAGACACACCGTTCATTTCAGCACTAACTGACTGAAACTTGCCGTTTTAAGCGTTTCCAGCCATTCTCCGTGTGTCTGGGACACAGCGTGTGCCCTGAAAATGCCACACAGTACAAATCACAGAAACATACTTGAAAACTCTGCCAAATGCTTCTTCTAATGTAAAATAGTGTTTCCATGCTGGAAAAAGTCTTATTTTGACGCCAGCAACATATTTGATGCAAAGCTGTCATTTCAGCTCAAACGGTAAAATTTCACCGTTCCTGGCCATATGAGACTGTTTTTCACAACGTTTGCCCTGAAAGTGCCAGGTACTGCAGATGAAAGAAACACACGGGAAAACTCTGCAAAATGCTTCTTCTAATGGAAAATAGTGTTTCCATGCTGGAAACAGTCTTATTTTGACGCCAGCAACATATTTTAGACACACCGTTCATTTCAGCACTAACTGACTGAAACTTGCCGTTTTAAGCGTTTCCAGCCATTCTCCGTGTGTCTGGGACACAGCGTGTGCCCTGAAAATGCCACACAGTACAAATCACAGAAACATACTTGAAAACTCTGCCAAATGCTTCTTCTAATGTAAAATAGTGTTTCCATGCTGGAAAAAGTCTTATTTTGACGCCAGCAACATATTTGATGCAAAGCTGTCATTTCAGCTCAAACGGTAAAATTTCACCGTTCCTGGCCATATGAGACTGTTTTTCACAACGTTTGCCCTGAAAGTGCCAGGTACTGCAGATGAAAGAAACACACGGGAAAACTCTGCAAAATGCTTCTTCTAATGTAAAATTGTGTTTCCATGCTGGAAAAAGTCTTATTTTGACGCCAGCAACATATTTGATGCAAAGCTGTCATTTCAGCTCAAACGGTAAAATTTCGCCGTTCCTGGCCATATGAGACTGTTTTTCACAACGTTTGCCCTGAAAGTGCCAGGTACTGCAGATGAAAGAAACACACGGGAAAACTCTGCAAAATGCTTCTTCTAATGTAAAATAGTGTTTCCATGCTGGAAAAAGTCTTATTTTGACGCCAGCAACATATTTGATGCAAAGCTGTCATTTCAGCTCAAACGGTCAAATTTCACCCGTTCCTGGCCATATGAGACTGTTTTTCACAACGTTTGCCCTGAAAGTGCCAGGTACTGCAGATGAAAGAAACACACGGGAAAACTCTGCAAAATGCTTCTTCTAATGGAAAATAGTGTTTCCATGCTGGAAACAGTCTTATTTTGACGCCAGCAACATATTTTAGACACACCGTTCATTTCAGCACTAACTGACTGAAACTTGCCGTTTTAAGCGTTTCCAGCCATTCTCCGTGTGTCTGGGACACAGCGTGTGCCCTGAAAATGCCACACAGTACAAATCACAGAAACATACTTGAAAACTCTGCCAAATGCTTCTTCTAATGTAAAATAGTGTTTCCATGCTGGAAAAAGTCTTATTTTGACGCCAGCAACATATTTGATGCAAAGCTGTCATTTCAGCTCAAACGGTCAAATTTCACCGTTCCTGGCCATATGAGACTGTTTTTCACAACGTTTGCCCTGAAAGTGCCAGGTACTGCAGATGAAAGAAACACACGGGAAAACTCTGCAAAATGCTTCTTCTAATGTAAAATAGTGTTTCCATGCTGGAAAAAGTCTTATTTTGACGCCAGCAACATATTTGATGCAAAGCTGTCATTTCAGCTCAAACGGTCAAATTTCACCGTTCCTGGCCATATGAGACTGTTTTTCACAACGTTTGCCCTGAAAGTGCCAGGTACTGCAGATGAAAGAAACACACGGGAAAACTCTGCAAAATGCTTCTTCTAATGGAAAATAGTGTTTCCATGCTGGAAACAGTCTTATTTTGACGCCAGCAACATATTTTAGACACACCGTTCATTTCAGCACTAACTGACTGAAACTTGCCGTTTTAAGCGTTTCCAGCCATTCTCCGTGTGTCTGGGACACAGCGTGTGCCCCGAAAATGCCACACAGTACAAATCACAGAAACATACTTGAAAACTCTGCCAAATGCTTCTTCTAATGTAAAATAGTGTTTCCATGCTGGAAAAAGTCTTATTTTGACGCCAGCAACATATTTGATGCAAAGCTGTCATTTCAGCTCAAACGGTCAAATTTCACCGTTCCTGGCCATATGAGACTGTTTTTTCACAACGTTTGCCCTGAAAGTGCCAGGTACTGCAGATGAAAGAAACACACGGGAAAACTCTGCAAAATGCTTCTTCTAATGGAAAATAGTGTTTCCATGCTGGAAAAAGTCTTATTTTGACGCCAGCAACATATTTGATGTGATGCAAAGCTGTCATTTCAGCTCAAACGGTCAAATTTCACCGTTCCTGGCCATATGAGGACTGTTTTTCACAACGTTTGCCCTGAAAGTGCCAGGTACTGCAGATGAAAGAAACACACGGGAAAACTCTGCAAAATGCTTCTTCTAATGGAAAATAGTGTTTCCATGCTGGAAACAGTCTTATTTTGACGCCAGCAACATATTTTAGACACACCGTTCATTTCAGCACTAACTGACTGAAACTTGCCGTTTTAAGCGTTTCCAGCCATTCTCCGTGTGTCTGGGACACAGCGTGTGCCCTGAAAATGCCACACAGTACAAATCACAGAAACATACTTGAAAACTCTGCCAAATGCTTCTTCTAATGTAAAATAGTGTTTCCATGCTGGAAAAAGTCTTATTTTGACGCCAGCAACATATTTGATGCAAAGCTGTCATTTCAGCTCAAACGGTCAAATTTCACCGTTCCTGGCCATATGAGACTGTTTTTCACAACGTTTGCCCTGAAAGTGCCAGGTACTGCAGATGAAAGAAACACACGGGAAAACTCTGCAAAATGCTTCTTCTAATGGAAAATAGTGTTTCCATGCTGGAAACAGTCTTATTTTGACGCCAGCAACATATTTTAGACACACCGTTCATTTCAGCACTAACTGACTGAAACTTGCCGTTTTAAGCGTTTCCAGCCATTCTCCGTGTGTCTGGGACACAGCGTGTGCCCTGAAAATGCCACACAGTACAAATCACAGAAACATACTTGAAAACTCTGCCAAATGCTTCTTCTAATGTAAAATAGTGTTTCCATGCTGGAAAAAGTCTTATTTTGACGCCAGCAACATATTTGATGCAAAGCTGTCATTTCAGCTCAAACGGTCAAATTTCACCGTTCCTGGCCATATGAGACTGTTTTTCACAACGTTTGCCCTGAAAGTGCCAGGTACTGCAGATGAAAGAAACACACGGGAAAACTCTGCAAAATGCTTCTTCTAATGTAAAATAGTGTTTCCATGCTGGAAAAAGTCTTATTTTGACGCCAGCAACATATTTGATGCAAAGCTGTCATTTCAGCTCAAACGGTCAAATTTCACCGTTCCTGGCCATATGAGACTGTTTTTCACAACGTTTGCCCTGAAAATGCCACACAGTACAAATCACAGAAACATACTTGAAAACTCTGCCAAATGCTTCTTCTAATGTAAAATAGTGTTTCCATGCTGGAAAAAGTCTTATTTTGACGCCAGCAACATATTTGATGCAAAGCTGTCATTTCAGCTCAAACGGTCAAATTTCACCGTTCCTGGCCATATGAGACAGTTTTTCACAACGTTTGCCCTGAAAGTGCCAGGTACTGCAGATGAAAGAAACACACGGGAAAACTCTGCAAAATGCTTCTTCTAATGTAAAATAGTGTTTCCATGCTGGAAACAGTCTTATTTTGACGCCAGCAACATATTTTAGACACACCGTTCATTTCAGCACTAACTGACTGAAACTTGCCGTTTTAAGCGTTTCCAGCCATTCTCCGTGTGTCTGGGACACAGCGTGTGCCCTGAAAATGCCACACAGTACAAATCACAGAAACATACTTGAAAACTCTGCCAAATGCTTCTTCTAATGTAAAATAGTGTTTCCATGCTGGAAAAAGTCTTATTTTGACGCCAGCAACATATTTGATGCAAAGCTGTCATTTCAGCTCAAACGGTCAAATTTCACCGTTCCTGGCCATATGAGACTGTTTTTCACAACGTTTGCCCTGAAAGTGCCAGGTACTGCAGATGAAAGAAACACACGGGAAAACTCTGCAAAATGCTTCTTCTAATGTAAAATAGTGTTTCCATGCTGGAAAAAGTCTTATTTTGACGCCAGCAACATATTTGATGCAAAGCTGTCATTTCAGCTCAAACGGTAAAATTTCACCGTTCCTGGCCATATGAGACTGTTTTTCACAACGTTTGCCCTGAAAGTGCCAGGTACTGCAGATGAAAGAAACACACGGGAAAACTCTGCAAAATGCTTCTTCTAATGTAAAATAGTGTTTCCATGCTGGAAAAAGTCTTATTTTGACGCCAGCAACATATTTGATGCAAAGCTGTCATTTCAGCTCAAACGGTAAAATTTCACCGTTCCTGGCCATATGAGACTGTTTTTCACAACGTTTGCCCTGAAAGTGCCAGGTACTGCAGATGAAAGAAACACACGGGAAAACTCTGCAAAATGCTTCTTCTAATGGAAAATAGTGTTTCCATGCTGGAAACAGTCTTATTTTGACGCCAGCAACATATTTTAGACACACCGTTCATTTCAGCACTAACTGACTGAAACTTGCCGTTTTAAGCGTTTCCAGCCATTCTCCGTGTGTCTGGGACACAGCGTGTGCCCTGAAAATGCCACACAGTACAAATCACAGAAACATACTTGAAAACTCTGCCAAATGCTTCTTCTAATGTAAAATAGTGTTTCCATGCTGGAAAAAGTCTTATTTTGACGCCAGCAACATATTTGATGCAAAGCTGTCATTTCAGCTCAAACGGTCAAATTTCACCGTTCCTGGCCATATGAGACTGTTTTTCACAACGTTTGCCCTGAAAGTGCCAGGTACTGCAGATGAAAGAAACACACGGGAAAACTCTGCAAAATGCTTCTTCTAATGTAAAATAGTGTTTCCATGCTGGAAAAAGTCTTATTTTGACGCCAGCAACATATTTGATGCAAAGCTGTCATTTCAGCTCAAACGGTCAAATTTCACCGTTCCTGGCCATATGAGACTGTTTTTCACAACGTTTGCCCTGAAAGTGCCAGGTACTGCAGATGAAAGAAACACACGGGAAAACTCTGCAAAATGCTTCTTCTAATGTAAAATAGTGTTTCCATGCTGGAAAAAGTCTTATTTTGACGCCAGCAACATATTTGATGCAAAGCTGTCATTTCAGCTCAAACGGTAAAATTTCACCGTTCCTGGCCATATGAGACTGTTTTTCACAACGTTTGCCCTGAAAGTGCCAGGTACTGCAGATGAAAGAAACACACGGGAAAACTCAGCAAAATGCTTCTTCTAATGTAAAATAGTGTTTCCATGCTGGAAAAAGTCTTATTTTGACGCCAGCAACATATTTGATGCAAAGCTGTCATTTCAGCTCAAACGGTCAAATTTCACCGTTCCTGGCCATATGAGACTGTTTTTCACAACGTTTGCCCTGAAAGTGCCAGGTACTGCAGATGAAAGAAAACACACGGGAAAACTCTGCAAAATGCTTCTTCTAATGTAAAATAGTGTTTCCATGCTGGAAACAGTCTTATTTTGACGCCAGCAACATATTTTAGACACACCGTTCATTTCAGCACTAACTGACTGAAACTTGCCGTTTTAAGCGTTTCCAGCCATTCTCCGTGTGTCTGGGGACACAGCGTGTGCCCTGAAAATGCCACACAGTACAAATCACAGAAACATACTTGAAAACTCTGCCAAATGCTTCTTCTAATGTAAAATAGTGTTTCCATGCTGGAAAAAGTCTTATTTTGACGCCAGCAACATATTTGATGCAAAGCTGTCATTTCAGCTCAAACGGTCAAATTTCACCGTTCCTGGCCATATGAGACTGTTTTTCACAACGTTTGCCCTGAAAGTGCCAGGTACTGCAGATGAAAGAAACACACGGGAAAACTCTGCAAAATGCTTCTTCTAATGGAAAATAGTGTTTCCATGCTGGAAAAAGTCTTATTTTGACGCCAGCAACATATTTGATGCAAAGCTGTCATTTCAGCTCAAACGGTCAAATTTCACCGTTCCTGGCCATATGAGACTGTTTTTCACAACGTTTGCCCTGAAAGTGCCAGGTACTGCAGATGAAAGAAACACACGGGAAAACTCTGCAAAATGCTTCTTCTAATGGAAAATAGTGTTTCCATGCTGGAAACAGTCTTATTTTGACGCCAGCAACATATTTTAGACACACCGTTCATTTCAGCACTAACTGACTGAAACTTGCCGTTTTAAGCGTTTCCAGCCATTCTCCGTGTGTCTGGGACACAGCGTGTGCCCTGAAAATGCCACACAGTACAAATCACAGAAACATACTTGAAAACTCTGCCAAATGCTTCTTCTAATGTAAAATAGTGTTTCCATGCTGGAAAAAGTCTTATTTTGACGCCAGCAACATATTTGATGCAAAGCTGTCATTTCAGCTCAAACGGTCAAATTTCACCGTTCCTGGCCATATGAGACTGTTTTTCACAACGTTTGCCCTGAAAGTGCCAGGTACTGCAGATGAAAGAAACACACGGGAAAACTCTGCAAAATGCTTCTTCTAATGTAAAATAGTGTTTCCATGCTGGAAAAAGTCTTATTTTGACGCCAGCAACATATTTGATGCAAAGCTGTCATTTCAGCTCAAACGGTAAAATTTCACCGTTCCTGGCCATATGAGACTGTTTTTCACAACGTTTGCCCTGAAAGTGCCAGGTACTGCAGATGAAAGAAACACACGGGAAAACTCTGCAAAATGCTTCTTCTAATGTAAAATAGTGTTTCCATGCTGGAAACAGTCTTATTTTGACGCCAGCAACATATTTTAGACACACCGTTCATTTCAGCACTAACTGACTGAAACTTGCCGTTTTAAGCGTTTCCAGCCATTCTCCGTGTGTCTGGGACACAGCGTGTGCCCTGAAAATGCCACACAGTACAAATCACAGAAACATACTTGAAAACTCTGCCAAATGCTTCTTCTAATGTAAAATAGTGTTTCCATGCTGGAAAAAGTCTTATTTTGACGCCAGCAACATATTTGATGCAAAGCTGTCATTTCAGCTCAAACGGTCAAATTTCACCGTTCCTGGCCATATGAGACTGTTTTTCACAACGTTTGCCCTGAAAGTGCCAGGTACTGCAGATGAAAGAAACACACGGGAAAACTCTGCAAAATGCTTCTTCTAATGGAAAATAGTGTTTCCATGCTGGAAACAGTCTTATTTTGACGCCAGCAACATATTTTAGACACACCGTTCATTTCAGCACTAACTGACTGAAACTTGCCGTTTTAAGCGTTTCCAGCCATTCTCCGTGTGTCTGGGACACAGCGTGTGCCCTGAAAATGCCACACAGTACAAATCACAGAAACATACTTGAAAACTCTGCCAAATGCTTCTTCTAATGTAAAATAGTGTTTCCATGCTGGAAAAAGTCTTATTTTGACGCCAGCAACATATTTGATGCAAAGCTGTCATTTCAGCTCAAACGGTCAAATTTCACCGTTCCTGGCCATATGAGACTGTTTTTCACAACGTTTGCCCTGAAAGTGCCAGGTACTGCAGATGAAAGAAACACACGGGAAAACTCTGCAAAATGCTTCTTCTAATGTAAAATAGTGTTTCCATGCTGGAAACAGTCTTATTTTGACGCCAGCAACATATTTTAGACACACCGTTCATTTCAGCACTAACTGACTGAAACTTGCCGTTTTAAGCGTTTCCAGCCATTCTCCGTGTGTCTGGGACACAGCGTGTGCCCTGAAAATGCCACACAGTACAAATCACAGAAACATACTTGAAAACTCTGCCAAATGCTTCTTCTAATGTAAAATAGTGTTTCCATGCTGGAAAAAGTCTTATTTTGACGCCAGCAACATATTTGATGCAAAGCTGTCATTTCAGCTCAAACGGTCAAATTTCACCGTTCCTGGCCATATGAGACTGTTTTTCACAACGTTTGCCCTGAAAGTGCCAGGTACTGCAGATGAAAGAAACACACGGGAAAACTCTGCAAAATGCTTCTTCTAATGGAAAATAGTGTTTCCATGCTGGGAAACAGTCTTATTTTGACGCCAGCAACATATTTTAGACACACCGTTCATTTCAGCACTAACTGACTGAAACTTGCCGTTTTAAGCGTTTCCAGCCATTCTCCGTGTGTCTGGGACACAGCGTGTGCCCTGAAAATGCCACACAGTACAAATCACAGAAACATACTTGAAAACTCTGCCAAATGCTTCTTCTAATGTAAAATAGTGTTTCCATGCTGGAAAAAGTCTTATTTTGACGCCAGCAACATATTTGATGCAAAGCTGTCATTTCAGCTCAAACGGTCAAATTTCACCGTTCCTGGCCATATGAGACTGTTTTTCACAACGTTTGCCCTGAAAGTGCCAGGTACTGCAGATGAAAGAAACACACGGGAAAACTCTGCAAAATGCTTCTTCTAATGTAAAATAGTGTTTCCATGCTGGAAACAGTCTTATTTTGACGCCAGCAACATATTTTAGACACACCGTTCATTTCAGCACTAACTGACTGAAACTTGCCGTTTTAAGCGTTTCCAGCCATTCTCCGTGTGTCTGGGACACAGCGTGTGCCCTGAAAATGCCACACAGTACAAATCACAGAAACATACTTGAAAACTCTGCCAAATGCTTCTTCTAATGTAAAATAGTGTTTCCATGCTGGAAAAAGTCTTATTTTGACGCCAGCAACATATTTGATGCAAAGCTGTCATTTCAGCTCCAACGGTCAAATTTCACCGTTCCTGGCCATATGAGACTGTTTTTCACAACGTTTGCCCTGAAAGTGCCAGGTACTGCAGATGAAAGAAACACACGGGAAAACTCTGCAAAATGCTTCTTCTAATGGAAAATAGTGTTTCCATGCTGGAAACAGTCTTATTTTGACGCCAGCAACATATTTTAGACACACCGTTCATTTCAGCACTAACTGACTGAAACTTGCCGTTTTAAGCGTTTCCAGCCATTCTCCGTGTGTCTGGGACACAGCGTGTGCCCTGAAAATGCCACACAGTACAAATCACAGAAACATACTTGAAAACTCTGCCAAATGCTTCTTCTAATGTAAAATAGTGTTTCCATGCTGGAAAAAGTCTTATTTTGACGCCAGCAACATATTTGATGCAAAGCTGTCATTTCAGCTCAAACGGTCAAATTTCACCGTTCCTGGCCATATGAGACTGTTTTTCACAACGTTTGCCCTGAAAGTGCCAGGTACTGCAGATGAAAGAAACACACGGGAAAACTCTGCAAAATGCTTCTTCTAATGGAAAATAGTGTTTCCATGCTGGAAACAGTCTTATTTTGACGCCAGCAACATATTTTAGACACACCGTTCATTTCAGCACTAACTGACTGAAACTTGCCGTTTTAAGCGTTTCCAGCCATTCTCCGTGTGTCTGGGACACAGCGTGTGCCCTGAAAATGCCACACAGTACAAATCACAGAAACATACTTGAAAACTCTGCCAAATGCTTCTTCTAATGTAAAATAGTGTTTCCATGCTGGAAAAAGTCTTATTTTGACGCCAGCAACATATTTGATGCAAAGCTGTCATTTCAGCTCAAACGGTCAAATTTCACCGTTCCTGGCCATATGAGACTGTTTTTCACAACGTTTGCCCTGAAAGTGCCAGGTACTGCAGATGAAAGAAACACACGGGAAAACTCTGCAAAATGCTTCTTCTAATGTAAAATAGTGTTTCCATGCTGGAAACAGTCTTATTTTGACGCCAGCAACATATTTGATGCAAAGCTGTCATTTCAGCTCAAACGGTCAAATTTCACCGTTCCTGGCCATATGAGACTGTTTTTCACAACGTTTGCCCTGAAAGTGCCAGGTACTGCAGATGAAAGAAACACACGGGAAAACTCTGCAAAATGCTTCTTCTAATGGAAAATAGTGTTTCCATGCTGGAAACAGTCTTATTTTGACGCCAGCAACATATTTTAGACACACCGTTCATTTCAGCACTAACTGACTGAAACTTGCCGTTTTAAGCGTTTCCAGCGATTCTCCGTGTGTCTGGGGACACAGCGTGTGCCCTGAAAATGCCACACAGTACAAATCACAGAAACATACTTGAAAACTCTGCGAAATGCTTCTTCTAATGTAAAATAGTGTTTCCATGCTGGAAAAAGTCTTATTTTGACGCCAGCAACATATTTGATGCAAAGCTGTCATTTCAGCTCAAACGGTAAAATTTCACCGTTCCTGGCCATATGAGACTGTTTTTCACAACGTTTGCCCTGAAAGTGCCAGGTACTGCAGATGAAAGAAACACACGGGAAAACTCAGCAAAATGCTTCTTCTAATGTAAAATAGTGTTTCCATGCTGGAAAAAGTCTTATTTTGACGCCAGCAACATATTTGATGCAAAGCTGTCATTTCAGCTCAAACGGTAAAATTTCACCGTTCCTGGCCATATGAGACTGTTTTTCACAACGTTTGCCCTGAAAGTGCCAGGTACTGCAGATGAAAGAAACACACGGGAAAACTCAGCAAAATGCTTCTTCTAATGTAAAATAGTGTTTCCATGCTGGAAAAAGTCTTATTTTGACGCCAGCAACATATTTGATGCAAAGCTGTCATTTCAGCTCAAACGGTAAAATTTCACCGTTCCTGGCCATATGAGACTGTTTTTCACAACGTTTGCCCTGAAAGTGCCAGGTACTGCAGATGAAAGAAACACACGGGAAAACTCAGCAAAATGCTTCTTCTAATGTAAAATAGTGTTTCCATGCTGGAAACAGTCTTATTTTGACGCCAGCAACATATTTGATGCAAAGCTGTCATTTCAGCTCAAACGGTAAAATTTCACCGTTCCTGGCCATATGAGACTGTTTTTCACAACGTTTGCCCTGAAAGTGCCAGGTACTGCAGATGAAAGAAACACACGGGAAAACTCTGCAAAATGCTTCTTCTAATGTAAAATAGTGTTTCCATGCTGGAAACAGTCTTATTTTGACGCCAGCAACATATTTGATGCAAAGCTGTCATTTCAGCTCAAACGGTAAAATTTCACCGTTCCTGGCCATATGAGACTGTTTTTCACAACGTTTGCCCTGAAAGTGCCAGGTACTGCAGATGAAAGAAACACACGGGAAAACTCTGCAAAATGCTTCTTCTAATGTAAAATAGTGTTTCCATGCTGGAAAAGGTCTAATTTTGACGCCAGCAACATATTTTATGCACAGCATTCATTTCAGCTCAAACATTACAGTTATAAGCGTTTCCAGACAAGATGAGCGACTTTATCACAACGTCTACTGTTAAATGCCAAATACTACACATAATAGAAACACACTTGAAAACTCCCCAAAATACTTCTTCTAGTTGACAACACTGTTTCCATGCTGGAAAAAAATCTTATTTTGACGCGAGCAACATATTTCATACACACCTTTCATTTCAATTCTAGCGTTAGAATTTTACCGTTCCAGCCCGTTTCAGATTGTCTTTTTCCCAGCGTCTGCTTGAAAATTTCACATACTTGGGATCACACAAACATACTGGAAAACTCTGCAAAATACTTCTTCTAGTTGACAACAGTGTTTCTATGCTGGAAAAAGTCTAATTTTAACGCCAGCTGGTAGTTTCACAATCACCTTTCATTTCAGCTCTAACGGTACAGTTATAATATTTTCAGCTTTCTTTTTCACAAAGCCATCCCTGAAAATACCAAATTGCAGATGAGGGAAACACAGTGGAAAACTCACTTTCGTTGTCGGCCATGGCTATCAGCTACAGCTTGACTAAAAAAGCTAGGTCAGTAAAGAAAAAAAATTTCAGCTTCAACTGACTTCGCATTACAGTTATAGCGATTTCAGTCCATATGAATGTCTTTTTCACAAAGCTTGCCCTGAAAATGCCATACTGCAGATCACACAAACACACTGGAAAACTCTGGAAGATGCTTCTTCTAATTTAAAATAGTGTTTCCATGATGAAAAAACTCTTATTGTGACACCAGCAGCAAGTTTCACACTCACCTTTCATTTCAGTTCTAACGATCCAGTTGTAGCGTTTTAATCCCATCTGAACATCTTTTTCACAAAGCCTTCCTTGAAAATACCACATTGCAGATGAGGGAAACACAGAGGGAAACTCACTTTCGTTGTCGGCTATGGCTACCCGGTACATCTGGACTAATAAAGCGACGTTAGTGAAAAAACAAAAAAAAACAGCACTGCTCATACTTGGCCAGGATTGGTTGGTTACGTTCAAAGGAAGAGCGACCTTAGTTGCCAAGGAAACAAAACAACACTAGCCGCTACACCTGGACTAAAAAAGCGAGGCTAGTGGAAAAAAAAAACACAGCACTACTCGTATTTCGCCATGATTGGTTGGTCACGTTCAAAGGAAGCGCGATGTTAGTTGCCCAGAGGAAAAAACTACTTCTCATGCATCTGTGCGCACGCATAGATCTGCAAATTAATAGAATGTGCCCTATAGATCTAATAACGTCATATCCTACATGGTGTAGGATAGGGCGATACACTGTACTTACGTTAATTAATGTAAAAATAATTACAGTAATTTACTGGACACGTTTTACAGTTTTTTGCTGTGTATAAATTACAGCAATGTATGTTAATTGTATATTTGTTTACAATATTATCATGTATTCCATTCATATTACATGAGTTCCCTGGCAACTAATGTTGCCAATAAATAGCTGTTACTTATTCATAATTCAGTATCTTACTGTAGAATGGGTTCACAGTTAATTTTTTTTCACATTTAGCAAATTAGGCACGCTGTGGCTGCTGATAATCCAAAATATATCAACACTACTTTAGATTATCTTGAGCTGTTAAATAAAAAAGTGATGAAAAAACATTTATTAGGACTCAATACAGTGTTTATTATATTATGCAATTATATTCAATACAGTGTGGTGTGTGATTGCACACCAGATGTGTATGAAATGTATTAAACTTAAGGTAACTTTCCTTTTTATTAGCCAATAAGCATGTGCATGGAAAGCATAAACCCAGGACAGACTGCACAAGACCATTGCAGCATAGTCATTCATGGTCAACTCAAATGTGTAGCAACGTCAAACATGTAACTTGTAAAAAGCTTATTTTGAAACCACTTTTATTAAAGAAATACCATGTGCCATTTTCCTTGCAACAGAGTCAAAGCCATTCATAGTCCGTTAATCTTTTGAGAATTGCAGAGACATGAGGGCTGACACTGTTGTTACTCTTCTCGTGCACCTTCCCACTTCCTGGACTGATCCACTTGGTCATCTTTGTGCCAGAGGTTGGGTTGATCCTGATGAAGCATCTAAAGTCACAAAATCAGAGAAAAAGACATTTAATGAAATACATTGTTTGAAGAGACAGCAGAACCCATCAAGTTTTGGAGAATAGCTTAACATTTTTCCAAATATGCAAAACTTCAAAACAAAAATTTGCATTAATTGCAGATGTTCCATCCATGCAAGCTAAAACAGAAAGAAGCTTTGCAATGCAATACAATGGAAATGCAGGGAATTGAATAAAAATTACACCATATGTTATTCATAATGAAAAATGTAACTAAATAATAATCCACTGGCATCCCCTTTGAAGCACTTACCTTTGGATGAATTCAAGTGTGCACGAGGCCTCCTCTTGGTACACCAGATTGAAGACGCAATAGCATGAGAAAAACACTGCCATTCCAGCCACAATTTTCTGGTGTGGACCCACAACCACTTGTCCCTCAATGCTACGCATCCAGCTCATTGGCATGAGAACATCACCTAAACATAAATAAACATTTGCTTTATTATTGTTCTTTTGGCATTTTTAGATATTCTTTCTGTTGCTTTTCCTGTTGCCCTTCCACATGAACATATCCATAGATTAAACTAATTCATATTAATCTCTAGTTTTGCAACAGACTAGAAAATACACTACATAAGACGATGGACTAGTATTTTGCTATCCACTTAGTACAGCAAGAATAGTAAACTTAACTTACATGAGTTCCCTGAGGTGCTATATTAGCACAGATGTTGTACTGAATCTCAACTATGTTAAATTTTAAAATCTCACACAAGAAAACATTTTCAGCAATATAAATGTAACAGACAAATTTTTACCTAAAAATTGTCTTCACAGATGTGTGGTGATGATCACTGTGCCTTCTGCAGTAACGCTCACCGCCCAGGGTTTTCCTCTGCACCTGTAGCAAGGGGACAGTTCAACAGCAAAATATGCATGCTTAATTAGACTGGTTACTGATGAGGTTGAACAATTTAACTGCTTAGCCAATGTTAATTGTGCCTTTTTTCTATAACATAATCTTACCCAATATCAGATATAACTATCTCTGCCCAGATGGATTCCTCCAAGGTTCCACTCCAGACTGATTCACTTGGTGGAGCTGTAAGAGATGACTGATTGCTTGATTGGACTTCCATGCAATAAGAATAGCTGATATTGGCACATTAATTATATATAACTTCAGTTTCAGATGTCAACAATTTAATTCTTAATCACAATTCAAGTTATGACATCTTTAGTTAAATTTGTACTCAATTCAATTTCTATCTTTTCTCTCTCGCTTTCACATGCAGATGACTGATGTTTGACAGCAAAACCTTACTTTTTAATAGACACAATTTTGGACTTAAGAGCAGGGATATATCAGATTCTTAGCAACAACCCTCTTCCAGTTCAAATTAAACCCAATAAAAACTCAGAGCCACAGTGGCTGCTGAGCTAATGAGTCAATGTTAAATATTACCCGAGCTCAAGCTCACACAGTGTTTAAAGCGTGTGTGCTACTGTAACTGCAGCATAAACTGCCATGTTGAGCTTGCAAAACAGAGGAAAACCGCCCTGACTTAGTACCTCTGCAATGTCATACTAACGTGTAACATAATGCCATAACGTGTAACTTGACAACTATAAACAATGGGCTGTCGCTCCAACAGTTTTCTAAACCTGGAGGGTTTTAGATAATGTGTTGGCAATCGCTCTGTCCTGAAGGTGACAGGGCTAATGCAGGCAGCTAGCGTTAGCTTAACTTTAACCAGTTTTTCGCTAGCTAACGTTTGCAAAAACAGTGCAGTCTGCGTCCCACAACCCGTATATTCCGTATAAAACGCGACTAAGACACACGTGAAATACCGTCACTATCAAAAATAAAGAATCATTATACTTACCAAAATGCTGGTTTTGCAGCTTCCTCTTCACCGCTCTATTGCCTGCTTCTGTCTGTTGGCAACATGCATATTCTTTAAATTAAACGTGTAAAACCAGTCTGATATACAGACAAATTATATTGTATGAAGTTATCGTTTGAATAACATTTGAATTTTGTAGGCTAATAACGTGTTACTTACTTCTTTATTGACTTGATGGATCGGGTTCTTCGGGAAATTACAGAAATTTGTTACAGTGTATTAGATCGTGAAGGATTAAAAAATGTTGAGGATCTGCCAGAGGAGAGAGATCGTATTATCATCTATAATGTTAATGTAATTCTATTAATTGCAGCTCTATACCTGCGCACAGATGCATGAGAAGTTTTTTTTTTTTTTAAATCTGGGCTTCGCGCATCCTTTGAACGTGACCAACCAATCATGGCGAAGTATGAGCAGTGCTGTTTTTTTTTTTTTTCACTAACCTCGCTTTTTTAGTCCAGGTGTACCAGCTACTTTTGTTTTTTTCTCCGGGCAGCTAACGTCGCTCTTCCTTTGAACGTGACCAACCAATCATAGCGAAGTATGAGCACTGCTTTTCTTTTTTTTTCACTAGCCTCGCTTTTTTTGTCCAGATGTAGCGGTAGCCATAGCCGACAACGAAAGTGAGTTTTCCTCTGTGTTTCCTTTAACTGCAACATGGTATTTTCAAGGAAGGCTTGGTGAAAATGATGTTCACATGGGTAGAAAACGCTAGAACGGGATCGTTAGAGCTGCAACGAAAGGTGAGTGTGAAATTTGCTGCTCAGGCCTGGACTGGTAATCTGGCATACCGGGCATTTTCCCGGTGGGCCGACAGTCCTCGGGCCGATGCTGTTTGTTTGTTTTTTTGTTTTGTTTTTGTTTTTGTTTTTTAGACTTAGAGACTGGGTTTAGAGGGTGTGGCAATATATCTTCAATATAGACAGTGGACTAAACCAATCAGGATATAGTAGTTTACGAGAGCGGCCCCACCCCTTTCTATGCACTGATCCCGGCCAGTTTAGTGTTGAGCGTGGAAACATGGAGAAGCGGAAGAAAGGAGGTGCGGAGAGGTTGCGGGCTAAAAGATTAAAAATAATCTCGCTATAGAAGCTGCAAAATGTACTAAAATAAAAGACATAATCTCTGGAGGGGCTGCTGTAGCCTCCAGGGAGAGGAGCAGCCAGAGGCTGTTGACAGGGAACCCGAGGGACAGAGTGACCAGGGAAGTGTAGCACAGGCGCAGCGGGTAAGCAGGTAGTAATGTTAAGATAATACCGGGACTTTTAGGTGATGGACAGGCATGAAACTCGCTCACCTTTCGGCGAAATTCGCCGTTCTGAAGCCAAATCAGGTGACCTACGTGAAACGTGTAGAATTACATGAGAATGGAGAGCAATGAATAATGTTCTTATTTCCTGTCGCAGCAGTTGCCTTAAATTGTGTTTTGTTTTCGTTCCGTGTGTGTGTGTGTTTTTTTTTTTTTACAATATCAATGCAGTTAGTATAAGATTTTTCAGATTCTTATCAAAAAATAAAAATGTAACCTAAAGATACTACATGTTTTGATGGTTTAGATAGTTGCACAGTTTTTCCAGGTAGTTCCAAATGTATTTTTAATTTGTTTCTTTTAGGTTTTCTATTTATCACTTAATAAATTGTAATAATCTGTCCCTCTCTTCCTGTCTAGTCAAGCCAGGCTTTTGAGGTAGCAGTTGAGGAGAGAGAAGAGAGAGTGTTATAATATTTCTGAAATCTATTCCAAATATCTGAAGCTGTCATTTACTGGGGGCTCTCCTCTCTCCACTTCCAGGTGGACTGTCAGCCAACATGCACCTGACCTTGTGCGCAAGAAGCATTTTAAATAAACCATTGAATGTGTAGTTACTGCGAGTTTGCTGGTGGTTTTTGTGAGCTGGGATTTTTCCTTTAAATGTTGCGACATGGTTTCCTCTGGACCAAGACGTAACAATAGTAAAATACATTGCTTCGGGGAACGCATACATAAATTAGTCTGTTGTGCACCGCTAATTATGAGGGGCCGGTCTAACCAGGGCCGTTTTTTGTCCCAGTCCAGTCCTGTTGCTGCTGCTGTCAAAATGAGAGTTTTTCAGCATGGAAACAGTATTTTCAATTAGAGGAAGCATTTTGCAGAATTTTCCCGTATGTTTGTGTGATCCCCAGTATGTGAAATTTTCAGGGCAGACGCTGGGAAAAAGAAGATCTGGAACGGTAAAATTCTAACGCTAGAGCTGAAGTGAAAGGTGTGTATAAAATATGTTGCTGGCGTCAAAATAAGACTTTTTCCAGCATAGAAACAGTGTTGTCAACTAGAAGAAGTATTTTGCAGAGTTTTCCAGTATGTTTCTGTCATTTGCACTGTGTGGCATTTTCAGGGCACACGCTGGGAAAAGACCATCTGGAACTGGCTGGAACGCTAAAATTCCAACGCTAGACCTGAAAGGAACGGTGTGTCTAAAATATGTTGCTGGCGTCAAAATAAGACTTTTTCCAGCATGGAAATACTATTTTACATTAGAAGAAGCATTTTGCAGAGTTTTCCCGTGTGTTTCTTTCATCTGCAGTACCTGGCACTTTCAGGGCAAACGTTGTGAAAAACAGTCTCATATGGCCAGGAACGTTCAAATTTTACGGTTTGAGCTGAAATGACAGCTTTGTATCAAATGTGCTGCTGGCGTCAAAATAAGACTTTTTCCAGCATGGAAACACTATTTTACATTAGAAGAAGTATTTTGTAGAGTTTTCAAGTATGTTTCTGTGATTTGCACTGCGTGGCATTTTCAGTGCACACGCTGTATCCCAGACACACAGAGAATGGCTGGAAACGCTTAAAACGGCAAGTTTCAGTCAGTTAGTGCTGAAATGAACGGTGTGTCTAAAATATGTTGCTGGCGTAAAAATAAGACTTTTTCCAACAGTGTTGTCAACTAGAAGAAGTTCATCTGCAGTACCTGGCACTTTCAGTTTCCAGCATGGAAAACTCTGCAAAATGCTTCTTCTAATGTAAAATAGTGTTTCCATGCTGGAAAAAGTCTTATTTTGACGCCAGCAACATATTTTAGACACACCGTTCATTTCAGCACTAACTGACTGAAACTTGCCGTTTTAGGCGTCTCCAGCCATTCTCTGTGTGTCTGGGACACAGCGTGTGCCCTGAAAGTGCCAAGTACTGCAGATGAAAGAAACACACGGGAAAACTCAGCAAAATGCTTCTTCTAATGTAAAATAGTGTTTCCATGCTGGAAAAAGTCTTATTTTGACGCCAGCAACATATTTTAGACACACCGTTCATTTCAGCTCTAACAGTAAAATTTGACCGTTCATGCCAATTTGAGAGTGTTTTTCACAACGTTTGCCCTGAAAGTGCCAGGTACTGCAGATGACAGAAACACACGGGAAAACTCTGCAAAATGCTTCTTCTAATGTAAAATAGTGTTTCCATGCTGGAAAAAGTCTTATTTTGACGCCGGCAGCACATCTGATGCAA